>NC_057739.1:2802466-2804805 GCF_004010195.1 Chiloscyllium plagiosum
TTGAATAAAGATTTGTGCACTTTGTGTCTTTCACTGTGTCTCACACCTGCACACACACACCATGGGTGCTGGGGATAAAATAAGCACTACCGCACTTAGGTGGTAGTGTGGGGGTTAAATTTAAAAAGAAAAAAAGAAAAAAAAAAGAAAAAAAGAAAGAAAAAAAAATATAGACAGGAGTGTTGGAGTGAAAAGAAAAAAGAAAAAAAAAAAGGAAAAAAAAAATAAAAAAAAATAAAAGGGGTGACCCTCCAACTCTATTTTGATTTAGTCCCTACCCTCCCCTTCACTGTTTTGATCACACAGCACTGTCCCTTTGATGTGAAGGGCAGTGTTTGTCACTGGCCACTCGGGTGTTTCCTATCTTCCTGGTGGTGGAAATTGAGTAAAGATTCGTGCACTTTGTGTCTGTCACTGTGTCTCACACCTGCACACACACAACATAAAAAAACTGAAAAGCTTTGTTTTGCGAGCAGTACAGACAGATTATAACAAACAAAGACATACAGATCATAAGTTGCTTAGAGAGAGCAAAACATGCAAGGCTGTGGCTGCACAGGAGGTTCACATAACAAGGTCAGCATTACTTGTAGTTAGAGAGGTCCATTCATCAGTCTAATAACAGCAGGGTAGAGGCTGTTCTTAAACCTGTTGGTGTGTGTGTGTGTGTTCAAGCTCCTGTAACTTCTGCCTGACAGAGAGTATTACTGGGTGGGAGGGGTCTTTGCTGATGTTGGCAGCCTCTCCACAACAACGAGAGGTGTAAATGGAGTCCAGGGATGGGAGGTTGGCTTTCATGATGGTCTGGGCTGTACACACAACTGTCTGTAATTTCTTCGGGTCCTGGGCAGAGCAGTTACCGTCCCAGGCCATTATGCACCCAGATAAAATACTTTCTATGGTGTATTTGTAAAAGGTGGTGAGGGTCCTTGTAGACATGCTGAATTTCCGAAGCCGCCTGAGGAAGAAGAGGCATTGTTGGGCTTTCTTGATCGTCACATCCATGTGGGAGGTCCAGGACAGTATTTCTTTAGGTATCATCACTCCTCGGAACTTGACACTCTCGACCCTGTCCACCTCAGCCCCATTGATGTAGATTCGAGTGTGTCTTCCTGGTTTCTTCCTGAAGTCAATGATCAGTTCTTTTGATTTACTGACATTGAGAGATTGTTCTCATTGCACCACCATACCAAGCACTCTCTCTGTTTCCTGTATTCTGGCTCCTCATTGTTTGATATCCGATCGACTATTGTGGTGTCACCCGCAAACTTACAGATAGTGTTTGTTGGGGATTTGGGTGTGTGGGGAGTACAGTAGAGGGCTGAGAATGCATCCTTGTAGTGCCCTAGTGTTGCGGATTATGTAGCAACATTATACACCTCTCACCGTGCTCCTGTATTTTTGTACTTGAGTACATGTGATGATAAAAGCTAATTTTAATTCTAAATCAAAGATTGAAAAGCATGCCCTCAAACTATGGATTACTCAGGTCCCAGGAGTGAGTGAGTATAGGAATAGACGATAGAACAGATGAATATGTGGCTGGTGCAGGAGGGAGGGGTTAGATTTCTGGGTCCCTGGGTGCGTTTCTGGGAAATATGGGCTGTTACAGGTTCAGTGAGTTACATCTGATCCAGAACAGGACCAACATCCTTGAGGGGGATTTGTTAGTGCAGTTGGTGGGGGGTTAAACTAATTTGACAGGGGGATGAGATACAGAGTGGAGTACTGTAGAGGGTGATGCACAGGCAGGTACATGTATATAGTCGAGTTGAGACACAAGAGAGCACAGCAATTACTTTAATGCAGAAAGTCTTCTAAATCAGGCAGATGAATAGAGGGTTTTGATAAGCTCATGGAGATCATTGCTACCAGGGAGGGACAGTTGAAGGAGGGACAGGACAGACAGCACAATATTCGGGGGGTGTAGAATCTTCAGGCGAGACAGACCGATCTAAAAGAGGAGGTGGAGTGGATCCTGTGGCCCTACAGGCCTGTTCCATCTTCCAATAAGGTTCCTTCTGTGAGGTCACCTCTCGTTCTGCTGAGCTCCTGTGAGCTTCCATCTCTCTTTCCAGACGCTGCCCAAGCGCCCTGCGACATGTTCTCAGCCCGCTGCGTGCAGCCAAGGGTGTGCCAAGCTGGAGGGCTCCCACTAAAAACGCCCAGGACGAGACAAAGGAGGCAGGGGAGGGGGGACAGGGAAAGGAAAATGCGTGCGCACCTCCCGGCTCCCCTCTGACCACCACAACCACCCCCCACAGCGCTTTCTTTCCCCAGTTCGTTTCGACGAGGAGTTCAAGCAAAACACATACACACACATCCACACACACACACAC
>NC_057739.1:2804872-2806093 GCF_004010195.1 Chiloscyllium plagiosum
ACACACCCCCATCTACACACACACACCCCCATCCACACACACCCATCCCCATCCCCACACACACACCCCCATCCACACACACACACACCCCCATCCACACACACATCCACACCCCCATATTGATCAAGGAGTCCTTACCGCAATAAGAAGGGTGATGGTTTATAATCGTTCTCAATTCAGGTGACATGAATAGAAATTTAAAACAAAAGTTGGGTAATCACATTTTTGGAAGTGTACAATCGACCCCCAACAGGCAAGGAGAAGCAGGCATGTAGATCTCAGAGGGTGATGCTAGGCAGGGGGCGGGGGGTTAAACTTCTCCAATATGAACCACAGGAAACAAATTGAGGAATTCTTAAAATTTGTCCAGGAGAGCGTTCTAAGCCAGTACGTAGGAAGTCCTACAAGACCAGGGTCACCGCTTGACCTACTTCTTGGGAACAAAGCTGGAACAAGTGGTAGAGGTGTCAGTGTTAGTGCATTTTGGTAATAGTGACCATAACTCAATAAGAGTTTTTGGAAAAGGACAAATTTGGAATGAAGATTCTGAACTGGGAGAAGGCCAATTTTAATATGAAACATGATTTAGCCAAAGTGGACAGGTAGGAGCTATATGAGGAAACACTACTTTATAGTTTGAGAGCGTAGGACCGATATTTTCCTGTAATGGTGAAGGGTGGGGGTCAACAAGGCCAAGAATCCTGAATGTCCACTGGGTCAAGGAGGTAAAGAAAGAATCAAATGACAGATGTCAAGTGCTAAAAACAGCAGGAACCCTGGATCTGGTGATACTGGCAATCATTCTGTCGATCTCTCTGGTGATCTCCCTGGTAATGCTGTTCTACATGTGTCCATCCACTCCCTGTACACAGTACAGATTCCAGCTGTTAGACAGTTGGATGAAGCCTCCCATGTTTCTGTTTAAGAGGCAGACTGTAAGAATTAGGATTGAGGGCCTACACTGCGTGGTTCTCTCCAGGCTATTGGGTCTGTATTCATGTCATGGTCATCAGTCACTGGGTGGTGAGGGACGAGAGTGTGTGTGTGTGTTTTGTATGTCTGAGTGGGTGTGTGTTTTATGTGTCTGTGTGTGAGTGTGTGTGTGTGTGTGTTTTGCATGTCTGAGTGGTGTCTGTGCGTTTTGTGTCTCTGTGTGTGTTTTGTGTAAGTGTGTGTGTGGTGTGAGTGTCTGTTAGTATGTGTGTGTGGTGCGTGTGGGTT
>NC_057739.1:2819364-2822288 GCF_004010195.1 Chiloscyllium plagiosum
TGTGGCATCGGCGGTGATGTGAGGGCCGGAAGTGGCTGTGGGAGTGGCCATGATGGGGGTGGAAGTGACATCATCAATCAGCGTGGGGGTGGTAGCTGCATCAGCCGCATGGCTAATGGTGTTTCCGAGGCCAGGGGAATCTTCTGGAATGTTCGAGGAGCGCTGGTTATGGAGGTGGGTAGATAAAAGTTTGTTGTACTTACAGTTTTTGATGTTTGAGATGGAATTGAAATACTGTTTGTTGAGAGTATGGATTCTCCTGAGGATGTAGTACAGAGGGGGTCCTTTGCAATTCTGAGAGTGTGGCCCTCAGCTGAGGCAGGGCAGACTGTAGAGAGGTTAGGTGCCGGCGCATTGCTGCAAGTGTGGAGCGGAGGATCTTGAAGGAGAACCGTTGCTGGTGTTTTTGAATCTGTAATCTGTACTGTTGTCACTGAGACTCGTCAGCCTTACAGTGGGATTGAGGCATGTGGTCTCATTTCTTAAACTCTATTAAAGTGAGCGAGGGGTGGGATTGAATGTTGAAATTTTGGTATCAAGTCCAAATCATGCAGTTTTGAAAATACTTCTGAGAGAATCTGAAAGGAAGAGGACCCCATTCAATCGCAGCATTCCCCCTGCTCCCAACCCAGGTCCCAAGCATTCACGCTATGTATTTGTCCCAACCCATTACCTCCTCCACTGCCCAACTAGCCAGAACCCTCCTTGCTTTAGAAAGAAAGCTCACATTTGTAAAGTATAAAACAAATATTTATTCAAAATGTGGCCCGTAACGTTCACCAATAATGACTGATTACATCAGCTACAAGAACAGCCTATGATATTACATGCTCCATGCAAAGAGAAGCCAGTACTTACAGCTCAGACTGTCCTTCCAGGAGCACAGCTACTCACCTGGGACTGAGGGGAGGGTGTGCTGGAGGCAGGTTTGAGAGGTTGAGGGAGCTAAGGGGAAGACAAGGTATCGACACAGGGATAAATAGACCAAAAAGCCAAAATCTATTCATATTGCCATTTGAGTGCTTCCCAGGAATGAGAAATAACAGAGTTCTTTACTAATCAGAGCTACTGGTCTCTCTCGATCAGTCTACAACAACGTGACAAAGAGCTGTGGGTCTAGCAGTTTATCAGTAAGATAGAATCCCTACACTGTGGAAGCAGGCCATTCAGCCCATCAAGTTCAAACCAACCCTCCAAAGAGCATTCCCCCCAGCTCACCCCCACATCGCTGTAATCACACATTTCCCATGGCTAATCCACCTAACCTACACGTCCTGGGACACTCTGAACAATTTGGCATGGCCAATCCTTCACATATGGGGACTTTGGGTGGAAACTGGACCACGTGGAGGAAACCCACACAGGCTCAGGGAGAACATGCAAACTCCACACAGCCAGTCACCCGGGGTGGAATTGAACCCAGGTTGCTGGTGCTGTGAGGCAACAGTGC
Source organism: Chiloscyllium plagiosum (assembly GCF_004010195.1). Taxonomy (NCBI): domain Eukaryota; kingdom Metazoa; phylum Chordata; class Chondrichthyes; order Orectolobiformes; family Hemiscylliidae; genus Chiloscyllium; species Chiloscyllium plagiosum. The sequence continues at coordinate 2,820,815 of NC_057739.1, forward strand.
TATCCACTGGGCCACCGTGCCACCAATGTTTCTGTACAGATTGAAGATGCTTGTGAGTAATAAGGAGAGGGCAGAAGGAGATGCATTTCCTATCTTTGGATCTGGGTCAGATAAGGTGTACGTCTTGTTTGACAGCTCACTGTCTCTGGGATCAGGTGGGATCTGGGCACAGTTTCTGTCAGGCTGTGAGCTGGATCCCTCCTGTGATGAGTGCAAGGGGCAATGGTGTGCAGTTCCCATCATACCCCGTGGCCTGCAGCGCCCCTTTAAGGAGCTGAACCGTAAATATTGTCACCTCACGCTGATAAAGTCAGGCCGTGCTCACAAAGGATTCATCTGCAAAGCTGGAGAAAGAACGTTTGGAGACTTACATTGTACACCAGTCGAAACAGCTGTAGACATTTTGCAATCTTACATAGCGCATAGTCATGGAGACAAGACTACAGGGATGTTCAGGATTTGAAGAATGCCACTATTTTTCCTCAAGGCTGCTTGCATTTATTCAGTGTGTGTTTTGGATATGGGCTCAGGTGGAACTTTCTGGATGGGATGTCACACTAAGACCCCTATTTCCATCTCAGGAGCATCCACAATCTGTTTTTAAGAGCTTCCCCACAGTGTCCTAGTCAGTAACTATCTGTGAATCCAACAACATAAACACAGATTATTTTATAATCTATTTGCCGGTTGTGGGATCTTGCTGTGGGCACCATCTGCTTCTTGAATTACAACAGCAGATACACTTCAGGAGTCCCTCATTGGCTGGATAGGGTGGAAATGGTAAAGGCAAAGGACAGGAACAGTAAGTTGGAATCTCCCCCTTGCTGGAGGCCTCACTGTTCTCTGACACTGGACCCACCAGACATAAATATGGCTGGCTGCAATCTCGGTGGTAAAGTGCCATGTTAGAATCAAAGCTCGAGATCATGGTCCGCTGCTCACTTTTAATCCAAACCACACAAAACAGCTGAGCAAAACCAATCAGAGGGTTCTATTTGAAATGTGCCCCACACAGCTGTGATGCCAACATCCTGTCTCCCTGGCACCAGGGTCACCTCTCCCACCCACGCGCTATCGCAGCATCAGAAGCAAGGCTCTGGCAGTGGTTTTCTGATGATGGACCAGTCACACCATCTGTGACTGGGATTGAGTGACGTTAAACCCTGCGCTGGTGGGGCTAAGGATGATGGGTAAGGTGAGGGAACGTAACCAAGGAAACACATTGTCAATGACATCAAAGGACAACAAAGCATCTTACTATACAGTGAAGAGGAATTGAGGGTGATGGGATTGAGGAATAGGGGATGAGTGGGTAGTTAGGGCTGAGGGATGTGGGGGGTGGGGTGCAGGGTTTGAAGTAAAGAGATGTGTGAGGTTTTGGGATAAAGAAATTCCAAGGGTCAGGGAAAAAGAGGGTGTGAGTGAGGTTCTAGGGTAAGGGAGTGAGATGGGGTCTGGGGTAAAGCAGAGGATG
>NC_057739.1:2825575-2839924 GCF_004010195.1 Chiloscyllium plagiosum
GTGAGGATGGGGGGGTAAGGGTGTGAGTGAGGTTTGGGGGTAAGGGGTGAGTGAGGATTGGGGTAAGGGGTGAGTGAGGATTGGGGGTAAGGGGGGTGAGTGAGGATTGGGGGTGAGGGGGGATTGCGGGTAAGGGGGTGTTTGAGCTGTGTTGCTACGGGTTCTCTTGCTGTTAGTACAGTGTGCAAAGAGCTACAATCCTCCAGTCAGATTGACGGGTGGCATTGGCAGGCCGGGGTTAGTAACCATGGAGATTCCAGCCCAAAGGATTGCTCCTGACACTACAACACTGAGTCATTCTTCACTGAGCGGGACGACAGGACATAGACCAGGGCACCTGCTACAATCACCAGGATACAGATGACAATGAGCACTGCCCAAGCACCGAGCACCTGGGCTTTCCAAGCCCCGGCATCTTCAGGCGGGATCATGTTGGTGAGGTTCAGCATGTAGCCCAAAGCCCAGCCAATGGTGGTATCTCCGGCCTGCAGGGGACATAAACAAGAGGGCAATCAGAGACAACAACTCTGAGGATAGCAGTCATAATGGGGGGACAGTGAGAGAGAGAGTGGTACAGAGAAAATACACAGACTGAGAAATAGGCAGAGTGAAAGTGATGGAAACGGAGAAAGAGAGGGGAGTGTGAGAGAGGAAGGCAGGCTGGGTCAGATTGAAATGGAAGGACAGTCGCAGAAGGATAAGAAATTTGAGAGAGAGAGAGAAAAATTCGGTGTGAGATAGGTGCTCAGGAAGAGGGAGACAGATAGATCAACTGACAAAAACAGATGACAAACTGAGTTAGCAAGAGAGAAACTAACAGTGAGAATGATGGAAAGACATTGGCAGAGAGGAAAGCAGAAAGAATAGAGCTACAGAGTCTTCATGCAAAACGAATCAATACGACTGAAGGCCGGGAAAGCGATTAATGTAAACGGAGAGAGAGAGAGAGAGCTGGCAAGTTGCTGCAGTTCAGACTCAGACCTTTTTTTGGAAAGCGATGTTTTTAAAAGTGTTGTTGTTGAACCCGTAGCCTTTAGTTGTCAGGATGTGGATGTAGCAGGAGGTCGTGCAATAATCCACAAGTCTGCTGCTTGATATGTTCAGTGCCTTTGTCTTCAGCTGCAGGGACAGAAAGACACACAGTCGGAATCATCTCTGCAGTGAGCAAGTGGCCCTGCTCCTGTCCAAGGTGAACTGGACACAAGCAACAGCCACAGCCCGACAGTGTAGACTCACACACAGCCAATAGTGGGCCTGAAGCTAAAGGAACGGGGAGGCCGGGGAGCAGCAGGAACCTGCTGGGGTTCCCTGCACTGTTCACATTCCAGCGCAGTACACGCCCTTCGACCCTCGATGTTGCACCGACCTGTGGAACCAATCTGAAGCCCATCTAACCTACACTATTCCATTCTCGTCAACAACGGCCTCAGGGAAGGGACAGGCTGATATGCTCTGTGCGGCTGTTATTGATGGTCACCTGTTTGAAGTCCATTTTACAGATAGTATCAGCTGCATCTTTCAGTTCCTGTGGTGATGTAATGCTCCTATGCAGAGTAACCTTCAGGAAATTCATGGTGTAATAGAAAGCTGCAAAAGCCTGCAACAGAGATGAGTCAACATGATTAGATTAACTATAATCACCAGCTCAGGTGGATTAATAAAACTCATTGCAATCAAAGGAAATTCATGAGCAGGATTAAATAAATTGCCAAGAAGTGTTTTCTTTTGGAAACAGGCTCACACTGGAGACTGAAATCATTATAGACACATGAGAATCTCAGAAAGAATACTGGTCGGCCTTACTACAGATCCCTGGACACGCAGCACCGGGTTAGATACTGAGTGAAATTTCCTCTATTCCTTTAAACTAAAAGTGAAGCTTTCTCTACACTGCCTTCATAAAACAAAAATTCCCAGGACAGGAACAGCATGGGGTTCGATGCAGAGTGAAGGTTCTTTTAAGTGGAAAAGAAAGGTCCCTCTACTCTTTCAAACTTAACCTAACCCTTTCCCTGCCCTTTTTAAACTGAAAGTAAAGCTCCCTCAACACTGTCTCCTTCAGAAACTCCCAGGACATGGACAGCACAAGGTTAAATGCAGAGTAAAACCTCCTCTGCTATTTTAAACTGAAAATTAATCTTCCTCTCAACCATTCCCACCAAAACTCCAAAGCAGGCACAGCATGGAGTTGGATGCAGAGTAAACATCCCTCTATCCCTCTAACCAAAAATAAAACTTCATTGACCCCATCAAATAGTCCCAGGACAGTGACAGCACAGAGTTAGGTATAGGAAGGTTCCCTTCACACTTTTAAAATGAATAATTGGCATTGGAGAAATGGGTCTGAATAAATGGGACATTGGCACCAGTATTGGGGAAGGAGGAAGCTGTTGTAGTGGGATGGGCTCCACCTGAATCATATAGGGACCAAAGTCTTGGTGAATTGCATAACTGTGGCTGTGGGTAGTACTAAATTGTGGTGGTGGGGGTGGGTGGGGTGGTTTCAGTTGTATGGCAAATTATGGAGAAAATTAAAAGTAGGGGAAGGGCTGAGCAGAGGTTATTAAAGTGTCCAGAACAAGTAACAGGGCAGAGGGAGTGGAAAGAGTCAGGAATCTAACCTCAGGCATGCCAGAGAAGGTGAAACTATGAGAAGGGGAGAATTCATCACAGGGCAGAGGGTGCTGTACTGAAATACATGAAGCTTGGTAACACAGATTGAAATGATGTTGTGGGGAGATGTGGCTGTAAGGAAATCAAGGCTGGGAACTAAATACCCAAGGACGCACATCCTTGGGTATTTAGCAAGGACAGGCTGATGGACAGAGGAATGGGATTGCCTTGTTAGTAAGAAATGTAATCAAAATGAATCCTCTCAAAACTCGCTAAAATCAATAGCAAGAGTGATATCGAGTCAGAAGGTGTCGAACCTGTGAGGAACAGCCAAGAAAAAAGACACTGATGGGAATTGTGTACAGGCCCCCGAGCAGTGTTCAGGATGTGGGGCAGAAAATTAATCGGGAAATAGAAAAGGCACTTCAGAAAGGCACTACTCCAACAATCGTGGGGGTCTCCATGTGCAGGGGGACTGGGAAAAGCAGATTGGTAGTGGGTCTCAAGAAAAGGAATTTGTGGAATGTCTATGAGATGGTTTTTTGGAGCAGCTTGTGGTAGAACCCATTGGGGAACAGGCAATACTGGATTTGGTGATGTGTAATGAGGCAGCCTTGATTAGGGAGCTTAAGGTGAAAGGGCCCCTGGGGGCAGTGACCATAATATGATAGAATTCACTCTGCAGTTTGAGAGGGAGAAGCTGGAATCAGATTTAATGGGATTACAATTGAGCAACGATAAAAACACGAGGGAGGAGCTGTCCAGAGTTGGTGGTAGGGGAGCCTAGCAGGGAAGATGGCGGAGCAACAATGGGAGGGGTAATTCAGGAAGCACAGGAGACATTCATCCCGAGAAGAAGAAACATACCAAGGGGAGGATGAGGCAACCGTGGCTCACAAGGGAAGTCAGGGACAGCACAAAAACAAAAGAAAAAACTGTACAATGGGGTGAAGGTTGGAAGCCAGAGGATTGAAGAGCCTTTATAAACGAGGGGACGATAACAAAGAATGCAATAAGAGGGAGAAGATGAAATATGAGGTAAACTAACTAGGAATAGAAAAGAAGATTGCAAGAGTTTTTTCAGATATTTAAAAGGTAAGAGAGAGGCGAGAGTGGCCATTGGATCACTGGAGAATGAGGCTGGAGAAGTAGAACGGGGAACAAAGAAATGGCAGTGGAACTGAATGGGTACTTTGAATCAGTTTTCACAGGGGAAGACACAACAACTGATTCGGGATAGTCAACATGGCTTTGTGCGTGGGAAATCATGTCTCACAAACTTGATTGAGTTTTTTGAAGAAGTAACAAAGAGGATTGATGAGGGCAGAGCAGTAGATGTGATCTATATGGACTTCAGTAAGGCGTTCAACAAGGTTCCCCATGGGAGACTGGTTAGCAAGGTTAGATCTCATAGAATACAGGGAGAACTAGCCATTTGGATACAGAACTGGCTCAAAGGTAGAAGACTGAGGGTTGTGGTGGAGGGTTGTTTTTCAGACTGGAGGCCTGTGACCAGTGGAGTGTCACAAGGATCGGTGCTGGGTCCACTACTTTTCACCATTTATATAAGAGATTTGGATGTGAGCATAAGAGGTATAGTTAATAAGTTTGCAGATGACACCAAAATTGGAGGTGTAGTGGACAGCGAAGAGGGTTACCCCTTTATTGGTCAGAGTATTGAGTACAGGAGTTGGGAGGTCATGTTGAGGCTGTACAGGACATTCATTAGGCCTCTTTTGAAATATTGTGCGTAATTCTGGTCTCCTTCCCAATGGAAGGATGTTGTGAAACTTGAAAGGGTTCAGAAAAGATTTACAAGGATGTTGCCAGGGTTGGAGGATCTGAGCTACAGGGAGAGGCTGAACAGGCTGGGGCTGTTTTCCCTGGAGGGTTGGAGGCTGAGGGGTGACCTTATAGACATTTATAAAATCATGAGGGGCATGGATAGATAGATTAGATTCCCTACAGTGTGGAAACCGGCCCAACTAACCACCCTCTGACTAATGCACCTAACACTATGGCAATTTCCCATGGCCAATTCACCTAACCTGCACATCTTTGTGGGAGGAAACCGGAGCACCCAGAGGAAACCCATGCAGACACGGGGAGAATGTGCAAACTCCACACAGACTGTCACCCGATGCTGGAATCGAACCTGGGACCCTGGAGCTGTGAGGCTGCAGTGCTAACCACTGAGCCACTGTGCTGCCCTGATAAATAGACAAAGTCTCTTCCCTGGGGTGGGGGAGTCCAAAACTAAAGGGCATAGGTTTAGGGTGAGAGAGGAAAGATATAAAAGAGACCTCGGGGCAACTTTTTCACACAGAGGGTGGTACATGTATGGAATGAGCTGCCAGAGGATGTGGTGGAGGCTGGTACAGTTGCAAAATTTAAAAGGCATCTGGATGGGTATATGAATAGGAAGAGTTTGGAGGGATATGGGCCGGGTGCTGGCAGGTGGGACTAGATTGGGTTGGGATATCTGGTTAGCATGGACGGGTTGGATCTAAATGTCCGTTTCTGTGCTGTACATCTCTATACCAGAACTTCAAGAGAGTCAGGGGCAGAAGTGAGTGCAGTGGCCATCACTAAGAAGAAGGTCCTGGGGAAGCTGTAAGGTTTGAGGGTGAATTAATCACCTGGACCGGATGAACTACACCCCTGAGTTCGGAAGGAGACAGCTGAGGAGATTGGAGAGGCATTGATGGTAATCTTTCAAATCACTGGAGTCAGGGAGGGTCCCAAGAGGACTGGAAAATGGTTAATGTAACATGACTGTATAAGAAGGAAGGGAGGCAGGAGACTATAGATCAGTTAGCCTGCCCTCAATCATTGATAGGATTTTAGAGTCCATTGTTAAGGATAAGACTTGGAAGTGCATGGTAAAATAGGGCTGAGTCAGCACAGCTTCATCAAGGTAAGGTCATGCCTGACAAATCTGTTAGAATGCTCTGAGGAGGTGACGAGCAAGTTAGACAAAGGAGAGATGGTGGATGTGATCTATTCGGATTTTCAGAAGGCACTTGACAAGGTGCCGTACAGGAGATTGCCAAATAAGATAAGAGCCCACGGCGTTAGGGCCAAGATACTGGCATGGATGGACGATTGGCTGACTAGCAGCAGGCAGAGAGGGGGGAAATAAAGGGATCTTTTTCAGGATTGCAGCCTGAAGATCTGCAGGGCTAAGTGTTGGGACCACAACTATTCATATCATACACTAACAATCTGGACGACTAAACTGAGGACATTCTTGCTAAGTTTGTAGATAACACAAAGAAGTGACGGGTGGAATAATGTGGGAAAGTGTGAGGTGTTGCATTTTGGTAGGAAGTAGAGGCACAGACTATTTTCTAAATGGGTAACGGCATCGAAAATCTGAAGCACAAAGTGATTTGGGAGTCCTAGTTCAGGGGTCTCTTCAGGTGAACGCGCAGGTTCACTTGGCGTGTAGAAAGACAAGTGCAATATTAGTATTCATTTCAAGACGGCTAGAATACAAGGTCAGAGATGTACTGCTGAGGCTGCATAGGGCTTTGGTCAGACTGTATTCGGAATATTGTCAGCGGTTTTGAGCCCCGTATCGAAGGAAGGATACGTTGACCTTGGAGAGGGTCCACAGGAAGTTGACAAGAATGATCCAGGTGGAGAAGTGCATGTCACATGAGGAGCATTTGAAGACTCTGGGATTGTAATTGGTGGAAATTAGAAGGATGAAGGGGCATCTCATCGAAACTTACGGAATACTGAGAGGCTTGGATCGAGTGGAAGTGGAGAAGATATTTCCACTAGTCGGAGAGACTAGCACAGCCTCAGAGTGAAGGGATGAGCAGAGATGAGAGGGAATCTCTTCAGGCAGAAGGTGGTGAATCGTTGCCACAGAAGGCTGTATATGCCAAATCATTGAGTGTTTTTAAGACAGAGATGGATAGGTTCTTGATTGGTAAGAGGATCGAGGGTTACGGGGAGAATGCAGGAGAATGGGGTTGAGAAACATATCAAACATAATCAAATGGGGGATCAGACTTGATTGGCCAAAGAGCCCAATTCGGCTCCTGTATTTTATGGTAAAGCTCCCTCTGCACTTCCCCCCTCAAACACTCCTGAGATAGTTCCAACTTGGGGTAAAATACTAAATAAAGCTGCCTTTTCAGTGTCCTGATCAGACACTCTTAAGGCAGGTACAGCACATGTTAGATACAGAGGAAACTCACTCTATCTTTTCCATTGAGAATAAAGCTCTCTCGATGCTGTCCTCATCAAACACCATAAGACAGGGACAGCCCAGGATTAAATACTGAGTCAAGCTACTGTTTTAAACTGAGAGTAAAGTACTCTCAATCTTTTATACTGAAAATATAGCTCTCTCTACACTGTCCCCGTCAAACACTCCTAGTACAACAACAGCATTGGGTATAGACAGAGTAAAGCTCTCTCTACCCCACTAAAGTTAAATTAAAGCCTCCTCTACTTTTTTAAACAGAATGTAGAACTTCCTCTACACGGTCCCCCACAAACTCTCCCAGGGCATGGACAGCACGAGGTTAGATACAGACTAAAGCTCACTCTATACTGTCCCCATCAAACACTCCCAGGGCAGGGGCAGGGACAGCACGGGGTTAGATACAGAATAAAGCTCACTCTATGCTGTCCCCCATCAAACACTCCCAGGGCAGGGGCAGGGACAGCATGGGGTTAGATACAGAATAAAGCTCACTCTATACTGTCCCCCATCAAACACTCCCAGGACAGGGACAGCACGGGGTTAGATACAGAATAAAGCTCACTCTATACTGTCCCCATCAAACACTCCCAGGGCAGGGGCAGGGACAGCATGGGGTTAGATACAGACTAAAGCTCATTCTATACTGTCCCCATCAAACACTCTCAGGGCAGGGGCAGGGACAGCATGGGGTTAGATACAGACTAAAGCTCATTCTATACTGTCCCCATCAAACACTCTCAGGGCAGGGGTAGCATGGGGTTAGGTACAGAATAAAGCTCACTCTATGCTGTCCCCCATCAAACACTCCCAGGGCAGGGGCAGCATGGGGTTAGGTACAGACTAAAGCTCACTCTATACTGTCCCCATCAAACACTCCCAGAGCAGGGACAGGGACAGCATGGGGTTAGGTACAGAATAAAGCTCACTCTATACTGTCCCCATCAAACACTCCCAGGGACAGGGACAGCATGGGGTTAGGTACAGACTAAAGCTCACTCTATACTGTCCCCATCAAACACTCCCAGGGCAGGGACAGGCTGGGGTTAGATACAGGGTAAAGCTCTCTCTACACTGTTGCTAAATGCATCTGTAGAAGTGCAAACCAGTTCCTATCACTGGTGAAATCATTCCTGCTCTTGATCAGAATGGTCATTAATGTTCTTTTAGATCTGAAGGGAAAAGTAGGACATTGGTTTCGTGATCAATTGGAACTTTCAGAAATGATTTTGTTCCCTGATTGCTGTGAACAATACCTTTTTTAAAAGAAATACTCTTTTTATGTCCAAAGCAGCACGGGGAATCTGGGAGTAGTGTTAACCCTGAGTGTAAGATGGGCTTTCAAATACTGAAGGAGGGAGAAGACAGACGGACTACAGTGAGAGGTAGTAGTGCCAGAGGGCCAGGCTGAGACACTGAGGAGTCAGTCATGAGCTCAATGCCTTGATGTTCAAATACCCTTGGTTGGTGCTCCTTCTGCCCATTGAGCTCTGCACTGGTGACAGGGTAGGGAGCTGAGAGACAAGTAAAGGTGAATGGGACTTGGTTAGATATTCCCATGTTCCATGTGTCCCTGCAGCTTGGAGTTACATGGCAACACTTAGCTCATCTGATCAACACCTGAAGAACATTTTTGAGGTGGTAGTGGTAATGCAATAGATGTAATTTATCTGAATTTTTGGAAAGACTTCCAGTAAGGTGCTGAACAACAGACAATGCACAAGGTCAGAGAGTGTGAAATGAAGGCAAAGTCGCTGAATAGATGCTAGCAGATGATTTTGTTCCAGGCTTGTTCTGATCAGTAACCAAAAGAAGTCTCTCTTTATTTCCAAAATGTTGAGGGGAATCCGGGAGTACTGTTAACCCTGAGCTAGGAAGACAAAAAGTGGGAGTTAAGGGTCATTATTTAGAGTGCAGAAGAGTCAGCGAGGGGACACTGCTGTTCAAATGAATGATTTGCACTTTGGAATTAAAAGCTAAAGTTCTAAATTTGTAGGTGATGCCAAACTGCAGCGGTAGGGAGAGGAGAGGAGGACTGCAACACGTTATTAATAAACTTGCAGAAGGGGCAAATAAATGATAAAACTCAACACAGCTACATATGAGGTTGTACATTTTAGTTGGAAGATCAGGGAGGTCACCAAGTCTGTCTCATTTCAGTTTGTGGTTTATGGATATCCTCAGGATAATAGTGTTGTTGATGTTCTGTTTTGTTCAGGGACAATGCTGGCTGGGACTAGTTGCCTCTTGAGAAGATGGGGGTGAGCTGCCTTCTTGAACCGCTGCAGTCTGTATGATACAGGCCACCATCATGGCATTAGACTGGGAGCTTCAGGACTTTGACCCAGCAACACTGACGGAACTGGAATACATTTCCCAGTTGGGATGGTAAATGGCTCGGAGGGCAACTTGCAGATAATATGGCGTTCCCATGTGTCTGCTGCCCTTGTCCTTCTAGATGGTGGAGAATGCGGATGTTTAAGGTACTGTCAGAAGAGCTGTGGTGGTTTACAGACTGTTGTCACTGTGCATTGGTGCTGAAGTGAGTCAATGGGATGCCAAAGTGTCTTTTTTGTCCTGAATAGTGTTGAGTTTCCTGAGTGTTGTTGGAGCTGCACCCATCCAGGGCAAGTGGGGAGTATTCCATCACACTCCTGACCTGTGCCTTGTCGGAGATGGACAGGCTTTGGGGAGTCAGGAGGTGAGTTACTTGCTGCAGTATTCCTAACCTCTGACCTGCTCTTGTAGCCACTGTCTTTATCTGTCTGTCTCATTTCAGTTTGTGGTTTATGATATCCTCAGGATAATAATAGTGGGGGATTCTGTGATGGTAATGCCATTGAACGTAAAAAAGGAGATTGTCAGATCCTCTTTTGTCGGAGATAGTGTAATGCACGATTATTACTGACCACTTTTTTTTTAGATTAGATTAGAATCTTTCCCGTGTGGAAACAGGCCCTTCGGCCCAACAAGTCCACACCGACCCGCCGAAGCGTAGCCCACCCCTACCCCTACATTTACCCCTTACCTAACACTACGGACAATTTAGCATGGCCAATTCACCTGACCTGCACATCTTTGGACTGTGGGAGGAAACCGGAGCACCCGGAGGAAACCCACGCAGACACGGGGAGAACGTGCAAACTCCACACAGTCAGTCGCCTGAGGCGGGAATTGAACACTACTGCGAGGCAGCAGTGCTAACCACTGGGCCACCGTGCCGCCCACTAAGTCTGAATGTGGTCCAAATCTTGCTGCATTTAGACATGGATGACTTCTCTAGCTAAGGACTTGCAGATGGTATTGAATGTTGTGCAATCATCAACTCTTTTACCAAGATTGTAGTGAGTCAAAAAACTTGTTGCTGGAAAAGCACAGCAGGTCAGGCAGCATCAGAGGAGCAGGCGAATCGACAGTTCAGGCATAAGCCCTTCATCAGGAATTCCTGATCATCACATTCCTGTTCCTCGGATGCTGCCTGAACTGCTGTGCTTTTCCAGTGCCACACATTTGACTCTGACTCTCCAGCATCTGCAGTCCTCCCTTTCTCCAAGGCTGTAATGAGGTCAGAAGCTGAGTGTCCCTGGGGGAACCCAAACTGGGCGTCACTGAGCAGGTTATTGCTGAGCAGGTGCTGCTTGATAATGCTGTTGATGACACCTTCCATCATTTTACTGATGATTAGATCAGATCAGATTAGATCACTTACAGTGTGGAAACAGGCCCTTCGGCTCAACAAGTCCACACGTTATTGCTGAGCAGGTGCTGCTTGATAATGCTGTTGATGACACCTTCCATCATTTTACTGATGATGGTGGAGTGTAGATTGATGGGGCAATAATTGACCAGGTTGGATTTGTCCTGCTTTTAGAAGTACAGGGCAATTTTCCACATTGTCAGGTAGATGCCAGTGTTATAACTGTACTGGATCTGTTTGGCTAGGGGAGCGGCAAATTCTGGAGTTCAGTACTATTGCTGGAATGTTGTCAAGGCCTGTAGCCTTTGTAGTATCCAGTGTCTCCAACCATTTCTTGATATCATGGGGAGTGAATCGAATTGACTAAAGACTGGTATCTGTGACGCTGGGGACCACTGAAGGAGGCTGAGATGGATCAACTACTTGGCACTTCTGGCTGAAGATTTCTGCAAAAGCTTCAGCCTTATCTTTTACACTGATGTGCTGAACTCTTCCATCATTGAGGATGGGGATATTTGTGGGGCCGCCTCCCCCAGTGAGTTGTTTAATTGTCCGTCACCATTCACGACTGGATGTGGCAGGACTACAGAGCTTACATCTGATCCATTGATTGTGGGGTCGCTTAGCTCTGTCTAGCACTTGGGTCGCTTGCTGTTTGGCAAGTAATCCTGTTTGGTGGCTTCACCACATTGACACCTCATTTTCAGGTATGCCTGGTGCTGCTCCTGGCATGCCCTCCTGTACTCTCCATTGAATGAGGGGTGATGACCCGGCTTGATGGTAATGGTTAAGTGGGGGATATGCTGGGCCATGAGGTTATGGATTGCCCTGGAGTACGGTTCTGCTAGTGTTGATGACCCACAGTGCCTCATGGATGCCCAGTCTTGTGTTGCTCGACATCTGTCCCATATAGCACAGTGATGGTGCCACACAACGCGATGGGGGGGTTATTCTCAGTGTGAAAGTGGTACTTGGTCTCCACAAGATTGTCCCTCCTACCGATACTGTCATGGACAGATACATCTGCAGCTGGCAGTTTGGTGAGGATGAAGTCAACTATGTTCTTCCCTCTTATTGGTGTCCTCATCGCCTTCCGCAGACCCAGTCCAGCAGCTATGCCCTTCAGGTCCTGACCAGTTTTATCAGTACTGTTGCCGCTGACCCACTCTTGGGGGTGGACATTGAAATCTGCCACACGGAGGAATCGTGGTTCATCAGCTGAGGGAGGACAGTACTGAGTATTCATCAAAAGGTTTCCTTGCCCATGTTTGACCTGAAGCCATGAGCATTCATGGGGTCCAGAGTCAATGTTGAGGACACCAGGGCAACTCCCTTCCGATAGTATACCACAGTGATGCCACTTCTGTTGGGTCTATTGTGTCAGTGGATAATGGTGGTGTCTGGGACATTATCTGCATGGTATGATTCCGTGGGTGTGATTGTTGTTTGATGAGTCTGTGAGACAGCTTGCCCGATTTTGGCACGAATCCCAGATGTCAGTGAATAAACATTGCCGGGTCACCAAGGCTGGGTTGCCCTTGTCGTTTTTGGTTGATGCCAGATGGTCCATCTGGTTTCACCCCCTTCTTTAGACTTTGTTGCAGTTTGTAAAAGCTTGCTGAGCCATTTCAGAGGGCAGTTAAGAGTGAACCACGTTGCCCAGTGCCTGGAGATACATGTAGGCCAGACCAGGTATGGATGGCAGATTCCCTTCCCGAAAGGATATAAAGGCATCCTTGACAAATATACCAATTAAGTTAAGCCTTAGCTTAGCCTCAGGAGTTCTATAATAGAATGTATGGGTGTGGCCTGGTGGCTCAGTAGTTGGCACTGCTGCCTCACAGCGCCTGAGACCCGGGTTCAATTCCAGCCTCGGGCAACTGACTGTGTGGAGTTTGCACATTCTCCCCGTGTCTGTGTGGGTTTTCTCCGGGTACTCCGGTTTCCTCCCACAGTCCGAAGACGTGCAGGTTAGGTGAACTGGCCACGCTAAATTGCCCCATAGTGTTCAGGGATGCATAGGTTAGATGCATCAGTCAGGGGGAAATGTAAAGTAATAGAGTAGGGGAATGGGTCTGGGTGGGAGACCTTTCAGAGGGTTGGTGTGGACCTGTTGGCCTGTTTCCACACTGTAGGGATTCTATATTTTGTTTCTGGACGATCGAATATGTTTCAGGCTGGGTTGGACAGAGCTTTGCTCTCTTTGGGAATCAGAGCTGGGGGTAAAACCAAGTTGAAGCCAAGCATTAGTCACAGTTATATTGTGCAGTGGAGCCGGGTGGGGTGGCCTAATCCTGCTTCTATTCCTTAAATTTTGAACAGAAGGAAAGTCCTTCTAACCCTGCGCCGAACTTTAATTAGATTAGGGGTAGAGAAACCTGCGCAGTTCTGGTTACCGTATTCCAAAATGGTTTTACCACAGTCCTGGATAGGATGCAGAGGTGATTTATAAGGACACTGCCCCAGAAATGTGTGCGCTTACATTATCAGAGAAAGGTGAACCTCTTCTCCCTCGAGAGAAAGAGAAGGCTGAGGGCTGACTAAATCGAGGACTTCAGAATGGTTTTGATGGAGTAGATGCCGAGTGAATGTTTTCTCTTGTCGGGAAGGTCAAGGCCATCTCTATAAAAGATCATCACCGAGACTGGGGGAGTTGGACTGAACAGTGCACAGGAGAGCCCCACAACTGTATGAGGGGAAATGGAATTTAACTACGCGGGGTAGATTTATAAGAAAAGGTTTGAGTAGATCACAAACACCTGTTGCTGTGTTTTATAGACCAACATCAACTTACCAGAAAGTCGCCAGTAACCTCAGGTTGGTAGACATTGTTGAAAGCACAGTTGCTATGGTTACAGGGGCTAAAGTTAAAGATGGAGTCGACCAACTGATAGCACTCAAGTGGTTGTGAAGTGCCTATGAAGGTTATGGTCTTGTCAGGAGAGTAATCCTGAGATTTCTCACTTGCTGTGCATGGGCTGTTGTATATAAACTTCAGTGGGTAAGAGGCGTTATAGCCATTTGGCATGCAGGGGTTAACAATATCACTGTCATAATTCTGGGCCTGTGGGAGAAACAGAAACAGTTAGATATTCATATACTATAAATATATTATATTATTTAACTATCATAACAAATTCCTTCAATCCACCCACTCATAGATGACTTATCTTTCTTCATATCCCTCGTTTCCGCCTCCCCAACCTCCCATATCCCTAATTCATACCCACAAACACACATGGAAGCTTCATGGAATTCTTAAATGAAATTTTATACTTTCAACTGAAAGTATAGTCTCTTACAATCATCATTTTCGAAAGCACTTTCTTCAAAACCTGGTCCCTCCCGTAACAGAGGTAGCTGTGAGTGTATACTTCATAGTTATAACCATACAGACGTAGGACAGCTTTATTTTCAGAGTTTTCGATTTCTTGGCTGGGTACGAAGGAGATCTGCGTGGATGCTCCCCCAAAGTCCATGGCTCCCACTGTCTTTTTAAATGGTTTGATCCATCTTCCAACCCATCCATACTGTAAAAGAAGGGCAGACCACTCAGAAGGTGTTAGATCTCCTCAGGCTGAGACAGGAACAAGGCTGTTACTGTGTGGGGACTGTCTCTGACAATCACCCTGTTTCCCCACATCTCACCTCTGAAAGGGGGCGAGAATGTCGAAGGTAGGAATTTGTAGGAGCGAGAAGGGTCTATAAAAGATGGTCACACCTTCTCAGTATCACATAACAATCCCACCTACTCACCTTCCCCTTTAGCCCCACCCACCCACTCCTGTGTCCTTCAATCCCACCCATTTCCCAGATCCCT
>NC_057739.1:2840424-2841506 GCF_004010195.1 Chiloscyllium plagiosum
GGAGGAGAGTGCCTGGTGAGTAAACAGTCATGGAAATCTGACATTTCCAGGTGTACTGCACCACCGTGAGGTGGGTGGGGGGAGGAAATGGCTTGGCATTGTTGCAGCCATCCTCATGATTCACCCTGGATCTTAGTGGTTCACATCTTTTATACCCCAAAATATCCAGCAATTGATTTCTTCCCCTTCTCAACTGTATTTGTTTTAACCCTGTGCCACAGTGAGTTTAGACAATAGGTGCAGAAGTAGGCCATTCGGCCCTTCGAGCCAGCACCACCATTCATTATGATCATGGCTGATCATCCACAGTTAGTATCCTGTTCCTGCCTTATCTCCATAACGCTGGGTCTCACAGCACCAAGGTTCCAGGTTCGATTCGAGCCTCGGGTGACTGTCTGTGTGGAGTTTGCACATTCTCCCCGTGTCTACATGGGTTTCCTCTGGGCGCTCTGGTTTCCTCCCACTAATCCAAATGATGTGCAGGTCAGGTGAATTGGCCGTGCTCAATTGTCCATAGTGTTAGGTGCATTAGTCAGAGGGAAACCGGTCTGGGTGGGTTACTCTTTGGCGGGTCGGTGTGGACTTGTTGGGCTGAAGGGCCTGTTTCCACACTGTAGGGAACCTAATCTAATCAAACCCTTGATTCCACTATGACTAAGAGCACTGTCCATCTCTTTCTTGAAAGTTTCCAAAGACTTGGCCTCCACTGCCTTCTGGGCCAGAGCATTCCAGAGATTACCACCAAGCTACAGCGAGAATTGAGAAATCTCTAGGTGTGTTTCGCTGTAAACTCAGTGTTTCCCTTTGTTTCCCCTTCAGCCTCTGCTGCTTCCCGGTGACCTGACCGATGAGGTGACTGTGGAGAAGGTGGTTGAAGAAACGCTGAATCACTATGGACGGTTGGATGTACTTGTAAACAGTGCAGGAATACTGCACATGGGGACTATTGAAACCACAAGCATGGAACACTTTGACCAAGTTATGAATGTTAATGTCAGGTATAGCCAGCTCTTGGGCTATTTTCACTGGATCACTCCTGAGAAACAGCTCCTCTCCCCCTGTCATTACCTCCCCGTATTCAC
>NC_057739.1:2841604-2857274 GCF_004010195.1 Chiloscyllium plagiosum
TTCTCCCCCTCTCTTCCCCCCGCCCCCCCTTTTTTTTTGCCTCTCTCTTCCCCCAATGGAGCAATACTCTGCATCTAACTTTATGCAATATCTGTTCTGGGAGTGTTTGAAGGGACAGTGTCGAGAAAACTCTACTTGTAGTTTAAAAGTGTAGGAGAAGGTCAACTTTGTGTCTCGCCCCATGATGTATTTGACTTGGGGGTTTTTGAGTAGTGTACATAGAGCTTTACTGAGTATCTAACGCTATACTTTACCTGTCCTGGGAGTGTTTAACAGAGACATTGTAGAGCGAGCTTTTCTTTCAGTTTGAAAATAGGATTGGGGCAGTTCTACACAATATCTAACCTGGTGCTGTCCCTCGTTTGGAGTATTGAAAGAGATAGTGTAGGGGAAGCTTTACTTTCAGTTTAAATGAGTAGATGGAGCTTTACTTTCAGTTTAAAAGAGTAGAAAAAGCTTGACGTTCAATTTGAAAGAGTCAAGGGAGCATTGCTCTGTATCTAACCTTGTGCTGGGGTGTTTGTTGGGGACGATGAATGAAACAAGTTCAACATTATTAAGATAAATTTCTCTGAAATATGCTACAAAACCCCTCCGTTGTCTCAGACTGTTTTAATGAAGGTGCGGAATTCCATTAAATGCTTCTAAGACAGTTAATAAAATTACTGAAAATTCCTAGCTAATTTGATGTTGCTGTGAGTTATCTACTCACCATTGAGATTTATCTTTCTTTATGGTCCTGATTTGATATAAATCTAGCCCCACAATCCCTTCTCTATCAATTAGTTAAAGCTGTTTACAGGATGTCTGTTTTAAAAAATTCTCAAGGTCAGGTTCGTAGGAGAGTAGTCTGACACAGAACAAACGACCAAGAGGCGAGTCTGCTAGAATATGGGCATTTTATTCCCCGCATCGTCGCCACAACCAGGTCCAAACAACGGGTCTGGCTTATACTCACTCTACATGTTACCAAAACTGGGAGCCGTCAGTTCTCGTAGAGCGGTTGCCAACAACCCACGCTCGGCGGTTAAACGTAACCCCGGAGCAGACTCACCGAACTGGAGACTTTTCCAGCTGATATACTCCCTTCCAGATATAAACATTCATGTGAACAGCAGAGCAAGGCTAAAAAACACATTCCATTCTGGTTACATACAGATAAGAAGATTCACACGGGACTAAGCAACACCTCCATTCCGGTTAGATTCACACATGTATTGGGACATAATTTTTAACCGTTTCACCACATTCCACTGCTTGGAATTTTACACCACAATGTCATAGAGCTGTACAACATGGAAACAAACCCTTCGGTTCCAACTCGTCCATGCCAACCAGACATCCCAATCTGACCTCGTCCCATTTTCCAGCATCTGGCCCATATCCCTCCAAACCCTTCCTATTCATGTCCCCATCCAGATGCCTTTTAAATGTTGCAATTGTACCAGCCTTTATCACCTCTTCTGGCAGCTCATTCCATACACGTACCACCCTCTGCGTGAAAAAGTTGCCCCTTAGGTCCCTTTTAAATCTTTCTCCTCTCATTGTAAACCTACGCCCTCTGGTTTTCGACTCCCTCACGTGTGGAAAGGCTGAGCTTTCAGGCAGTTCTTTATTCTCGACGTTGTGTGTTTGTGTTCTGTCCAATAGGTCTGTCTACAATCTCACACGCCTGGCTGTGCCCCATCTCATCCAGAGCCAGGGCTCCATTGTCAATGTGTCCAGTGTCAATGGCCAGCGATCGGTAAGTGTGAAAAAACAGAACTCCCTGATTGTAACTGTTTATTGATTCCAGTAACGAATGGCTGGGATTGTAGCATTCCCCACTGTTCTGTCATGAGTTTGAATCTATGATACTGAGAGAGGGTGGGTAATGGATTTACCTCCCACATTAGGGACTTGAGCATGGTCCAGGCTGAGGGAGTGCTGCACTGTCAGAGGTCTATACTGGCAACCACAGCTAAACCAAGAAGTCTTGTCTGAATTCTTGGTGACATGTTAAATATTCTGAAATAGGATTTGTAAAAAGCTTTCGCTGATGCATGTACAGTTCCTGCATCTGTTTCCATTCATTCACCAGGATGGTCAGCACGGTGGCTCAGCGATTAGCATTGCTGTCTCACAGCGCCAGGCATCTATGTTCGATTCCACCCTTGGGCAACTGTCTGAGTGGAGTCTGCCCGTGACTGCGTGGGTTCCCTCCGGGTGCTCTGGTTTCCTCCCACAATCTAAAGATGTGCAGGTTAGGTAGATTGGCCATGCTAAATTGCCCGTACTATCCAGAGATTCGCAGGCGAGGTGGATTAGCCATTGGAAATGCAGGGTTACAGGGATAGAGTAGGGGGTGGGTCTGGGTGCGATGCTCTTTGGAAGATTAGTATGGACGATGGGTTGAGAGGCCTGCTTCCGCACTGTCGGATTTCTGTGATTCTATGGGAGCTACCAGGTCCTGAACATCTGTCTGCCTTTGATTTTCATTTGCTATATTTAGTGGGCAGCATGGTGGCACAGTGGTTAGCACTGTTGCCTCACAGCGCCAGAGACCCGGGTTCAATTCCCACCTCAGGTGACTGACTGTGTGGAGTTTGTACATTCTCCCCGTGTCTGTGTGGGTTTCCTCCGAGTGCTCCGGTTTCCTCCCACAGTCCAAAGATGTGCAGGGTCAGGTGAATTGGCCATGCTAAATTGCCCGTAGTGTTAGGTAAGGGGTAAATGTAGGGGTATGGGTGGGTTGCGCTTCAGCAGGTCGGTGTGGACTTGTTGGGCCGAAGGGCCTGTTTCCACACTGTAATGTAATCTAATCTAATCTTAACTTTTTCGAAATTTGTACTAAACTCACTAAGTTCACTAATCCTTGTGACTTATTGCTCAGTTTTGTTGGTCTCCTTCCTTCTCGATGAAAACAGATATAAACTATTGCCAGCTCCTTATCTCTTATTGTACCAGCTGTCCATGATTACTATTAGTTCAACATTCCTTACAAGTATTTGTTCATACTTAATTTTGCACTTACTGCCTCTTACCCCCTTTGGATTTTCCTACTTATCCTTCAAACAATATCAGCTCGTGATCACATTGCTGTCTGTGGGACCTTGTCATGCGCAAATTGTTTTTTTTTACGTAATTTATTCATATTGAGTTAGTGTCACTGGTGAGGCTAGTATTTATGGCTCATTCCTGGTTGCCCTTGAAAAGGTAGCGGTGAGCAGTCCTTGGAAACGCCCAGAGTGCTGTTAGGAAGGGAGCTCCAGGATTTTGTCACTCACATGAGGACCGTGATTTAACTGTCGAGCTGCTGGAGCAGTGAGAGACTGAATGACCATTTGACTTGGTTCGGGGCTGGTGGAGAAGAGTCACAGATATTCCCATAAAACCTGAACCTGTATCCAGTACTAACAATGATTTTTTTTTAAATCTTCACTTTCTGTAGTTCCCTGGAGTTGTGGCCTACTGCATGTCAAAATCAGCCCTGGACCAGTTCACACGGTGTTTGGCCCTCGGTGAGTGTAATCTCTTTGGAAAATTCTGTCTACTATTGTGTTAAATCATAACACTTCCATGGTCCTTTCCCCCCCCCCCGAACCTCTCTCTCTCTCTCTCTCTCATGCACCACAGTCCTCTGAATTATTTGCCTTCCTCACATTCTGCACTCTTTAGTATCTCCCATTTTGGTTCCCCAGTTTTTGGTGTTTATGCTATCAGATGCCTGACCCCTCAATTCGGAATTTCCTCCCCAAAATCATTTTAGCTTTCTGTTGCTTCCCCTCACCTTTTCCTTGGAAAACTCCATCTTTGACTGACATTTTGTCTGTCTTAAAACCTCCTAGCGTTCAGCAGAATGTTGCGTGAAACCGATGGGACATGTTACTTTGTTCAAGTTGCTAGAAAATTAGCTGTTATTACATTTTGAGCTCTGTTTAATGCTGATCAAAATTGGAGCTCACTGTATACTTTTAAACTGAAAGTAAAGCTAACTGTACTCTTGTAAACTGAAAGAAAACCTCCCTTTATCCTGTCCCCATTAAACAATCCAAGGAGACACAATGCATAGGGGTTAGATACAGAGTAAAAAGGACAGTGTTTGGAAAAGGGTCAGGAATCTAACTTTAAGCACATTGGCTAAAGGGATGACAATGAGAAGAGGGACAGGGCTGAAAGTGTACATGAATTCACACAGTCCTAGTAGAGGATTCTCTGAAGGTTAACTTGCAGGATGAGTCGGTAGTGAGGAAGCAAATACAATGTTGGCATTTATTTCGAGCTGACTAAAATACAAAAGCAGGAATGTACTTTTGAGGCTTTATAAGCCGCTGGTCAGACCACATTTAGAATATTGTGATCTCTAATTTTGGGCCCCATACCTCAGGAAGGATGTACTGGCCCTGGAGTGGATTCAGAGGAGCTTCACGAGAATGATCCCAGCAATGAAAAGCCGAACATATAAGGAATGTTTGAGGACTCTGGATCTATACTGGATGGAGTTTAGAAGGTGTGTGGGGGAATCTTACAGAATGCTGAAAGGCTGGGATAGAGTGGACATTGGGAAGGTGTTTCTATTTGGAGGAGAGACTACAACCTGAGGGCACAGTCATAGAGTAAAGGAAAGATCCGAAAGAATGGAGACAAAGAGAAACTTCTTCTGCCAGAGAGGGGTGAAATGTATTGAGCTGGATAGAAAGCTGGTTGGCAGGGAGGAATCAAAGAGTAGGAATTAATGAATCCTTTTCAATTTGTCAGGCATTAAGCAGTGGGGTGCCACAGGGATCGTTGCTAGGGCCCCAGCTATTCACAATATATGCTGATGATTTGGATGAGGAAACAAAATGTAACATCTCAAGTTAGTTGGGAGGGTGCAGGGATCCTTCAGCATGATCTGGACTGGTTGGGTGAGTGGGCAGATAAATGGCAGATGCAGTATAATTTGGATAAATGTAAGGTTATTCACTTTGGAAGCAAAAACAAGAAGGCAGGTTACTACCTGAATGGCTGTAAATTGGGAGGGAGGAGTGTGCAGTGGGACTGGGTGTCCTTGTGCTCCAGGCGCTGAAGGTAAACATGCAGGTGCAGCAGGCGAGAAAGAAGGCAAAAGGTAAGTTGAGCCGAATAGAGAGAGGTATTTAGTACCGGAGCAGGGATGTGGTTAGTGCAGTTATACAGGGCCTTGGTGAGGCCACACCTAGAATATTGTGAGCAGTTTCGGTCTCCTTTTCTGAGGAAGGATGCTCTTCCTCTCGAGGGAGTACAGCGAAGGTTTCCCAGGCTGCTTCCGGGGATGGTGGGACTGATGCATGAGGGAAGATTGACGAGGGTTAGCATTCTTTTCATTGGAGTTCAGACTAATGAGGAGTGATCTCATAGAGACTTACAAAACTCTGACAGGACTAGACAGCGTGGATGCGGCAAGGATGTTCCCAATGGTGGGTGGGTGGGTCCCAGAACTAGGGGTCACAGCCTGAGGATTCAGGGGAGACCATTTATGATAGAGATGAGGAGCTATTTCTTCACCCAAAGAGTGACGAGCCTGTAGAATTCATTAACACAGGAAGGAGTTGTGACCAAAACATTAAATGTATTCAGGAAGCAGCTAGAGTGTAGCATTTGGGGCGAATGGGATCAAAGATTAAATGGAGAAAGCAGGTTGAGGCTATTAAGTTGGACAATCAGCCATGATGGTGATGAATGGTGGAGCAGGCTCGAAGGGCCGAATGGCCTCTTCCTGCTCCTATCTTCTATGTTTCTAATCTATGGAAGGCATTGCCACAGAAGGCTGTGGAGGCCAGGCCATTTACTATATTTAAAACAGTGGTAGATAGGTTCTTGATTGTTAAAGGGATCAAAGGTTTTAAGGACAAAGTAGGAGAAAATTATCGGCCATGATTGAATGGAGGAGCACACTTGGGCTGAATGGACTAATTTCCGCTCCTATAGCTTACGGTCTAAAGTTCCCTCTACTCTTTTAAACTTAAAGTACATCTCCACCTGCACTGTCCCCATCAAACAGTCCAGGACAGGGACAACATGGCATTGGATACAGAGTAAAGCTTTCTCTACATTTTTTTATAAACTGAAGTAATAATTCAATCTACTTTTTTAAGCTGAAAGCAAAGCTTCCTCGACACTTTCCCATTAAACACTCCAAGGACAGGTACAGCATGGAGTTAGATACCGAGTAAAGCAACCTGGACACTGTCCCATTAAACACTCCAAGGACAGGTACAGCATGGAGTCAGATACAGAGTAAAATTCTCTCTACTCTTTTAAACTGAATGCAAAGCTACCTTGATACTATCCCCATCAAACACGCTAAGGACATGGAGTTAGGCACAGGGTAAAGCTCCCTTTACACCATCCAACTTTGAGACTGCATTCTGTGTTGTCTCATTATGTTGGACTTCCATCTGTGATTTGTCTCATTGATATTACTCTGGGCTCTGGTTTTGGTTTCACCCTTAGTTTGATTCTCTCCTAGCTGTGTCTTTGCCATATTTTTATCTGAGAGCTGAGGGAGACATGGAGTTCACAGTTTTCCGAGGAAATGTGAGAGCTTCAGCTCCGAGGCTGAAATTCTGTCAGCCCATTCTGATCACATCTGTGTTGATAAAGTGGGGCTTTCCCTGCTTGGTTCTGTTTCAGCCCTGCTGGACTAATCTTGTATTCTGGCCTGGAGTTTCTGAAATCTGCAGTAGGTTGGAGACAGTCAGGGGGTGACACTGCCAATGGAAGGAGGAAAGGACTCCAGTGTAATACTCTGCTTCTCTCCCTCTAGATCTGGCTCCCAAAAAGGTTCGAGTGAATGCTGTGTGGTGAGTCATGGCTATTCTCTTCCCATTTCTGATCTGTTCTGGATTATCTGGTGTTGTCTTAACATTTTCTGTCACTGTTATCCTGCAAACCCTCTCTTGTCCTCTCAGTTATTCCTCCCACCTGCCCTCCATATGCCCATGCCATCTGCTCCCTCTTCTCCTCCCTCCATCCCATGTCACCTCTCAAGCACCCTATCTTCTGTTCTTCTTCCCCACTCCCTCACCGACTTGCTGCACACATCCATGCTCTCGCTGTCCTGTCTTGCCTTGGGCACTCTTTCCCTCTCTCCCTTGTTTAGAGCGCACCACACCTGAGCCTAGTTCTTTGATATCATCAACAAACATCGAACAATACAGCACAAAAACAGGCCCTTTGGCCCACCATGTCTGTGCTGACCATGATGCAATTCTAAACTAATCCCATCTGCCCGCACATACTCCATATCCCTCTAAATGCTGCCTGTCTATATGTCTGTTTAAATGCCTCTTGGTGTCATCTCTGTTTTTAACATCTCATCTTCCAGGCACCTACCACCCTTTGCAGAAAAAAGAACTTTTCTCATCACATTTTCTTTAAGCGTTCACCCTCTAACCTTAAAACTATGCCCTCTAGTATTTCATATCTCTACCCTGGGGAAAAAAAGATTCTGACTATCCACCTATCAATGCCTCTCATAATTTTGTTTATTTCTACCAGGTCGCCCCCTCAGCCTCTGATACTCTGGGGAAGACAGTCCAAATTTGTCCAACCTCCCTTTATATCTAATACACTTCAACATCCTGGGAAACCTCTTTGTACCCTCTGCAAAGCTTCTACATCCTTCCCATAAAGTGGTGACCAGAACTGCGCATAATACCCCAAATGAGGCTTAACTAAAGTTCTATACAGCTATAACATAACTTGTCAACTTTTATACTCAGCTGATTAGATTAGATTACTTACAGTGTGGGAAACAGGCCCTTCGGCCCAACAAATCCACACTGACGCTCTGAAGAACAACCCACCCAGACCCATTCCCCTACGTTTACCCCTGCATCTAACACTACGGGCAATTTTAGCTTGGCCAATTCACCTGACCTGCACATCTTTGGACTGTGGGAGGAAACCGGAGCACCCGGAGGAAACCCACGCAGACACGGGGAGAACGTGCAAACTCCACACAGACAGTCGCCTGAGTTGGGAATTGAACCCGGGTCTCTGGCACTGTGAGGCAGCAGTGCTAACCACTGTGCCACCGTGCCGTGATGAAGGCAATCAGGCTGGATGCCTTCCCTACCACCTTATCTACTTGAGTTGCACTTTCAGGGTGCTACGGACTGGCACCCCCCCACCCCCCCCGTCCATGTCAGTACTCTGAAGGGTCATGTCATAGAATCCCGACAGTGTGGAAACAGGCCCTTCGGCCCAACAAATACACACTGACCCTCTGAAGAGTAACCCTCCCAGCCCCATTCCCCTACTCTATTACTCTACATTACCCCTCTCTAATGTACCTAACCTACACATCCCTGAACACTATGGGCAAATTATCATGGCCGATCCACCTAACCTACCCACCTGTCAATTTTGTCTTGCGTTTGACCTCCCAAAATACATCACCTCGCATTTGTCTGGATTAAACTCCATCTGCCATTTCTCTGCCTATGTTTCCAACTTCTCTATATCCTTCTGTATTCTTTGACAATCTTCCTCACTATCCACAACTCCACCAATTTTCATGTTGTCTGTAAACCTACTAATCAGAGCGCTTTCATTTTCAACTAAATCATTTTTATAAATTACAAACAACAGAGGTCCCAGCATAGTGCCTTGCGGAATACTACTGGTCACAGACCATCAGTCTGAAAAGCACAGAGCTTGCTGGAGAAACTCAGCAGGACTGGCAGAATGGTAGAGAGAGAAATAGACTTAATGTTTCAAGTTCAGTATGACTTCTTCAGAACTCTAGTTCTCTCTCTCTCTCTGGCCACAATGTGCGTGGATCTTAGGTTCTCGGTACTGAGGCCAATTTCCCACCAGTTCCTGCTCCCACTGGTGAGAGTGACTAGCTCAGCACAGTGAGAGATCAGCAGCAAGTTCCCTGGTCTGAGCCGCAGTGTGTGTGTGCCTTCTTCTCACTCTACTGTTGAATCTTCTCTCATTTTCCTGCCCCTTTCTAGCCCTGGAGTGATTGTGACGGACATCCATAAGCGAGCTGGCCTGAGTGAGGGCGATTACGCTGAGGTACGTTCCTGACCAGTGTCACTGGACTGTCAGCTGACTCAGTGATTGCTCACTGTAATGTTTTCATTCTGTAGTTGAGCCACCCAGTCAGTTCCATTTTGGGGATACCCCTCAGGGTGTGAGGGATTGGGATAACTCTACACCGTGCCCAGTCTGTTACAGAGGGGCTGAGGGTTGGGTCCAGAACCTAACCTGCAGCTACAGGAATGGGAGGAGGTGCAGCACAGGGTTAGGGAGCAAACTGAAGAACCCCTTGGCACATGCAGCTTTGTAATCCTCACTGTTTCCTCAAGTTCTTGAGATTCTGACTTGAATATTCATTGTGTGAAACAGGTGACCTACTCTCATCTGCCACTACTACTCCAGGGTGAATGCAGGGATTACCTACCTCAATACATATTTATTACATGTTCAGCAAATTTTACAGAAGGAGGCCATTGGCCCATCTAGTCTGTACTGGCTCCTGTCCAGCCATTCCTATTCTCCAGCCCTATCTCCATAGCCCTCTAAATTCATCCCTTTCAAGTATATATCCAGCTCTCTTTTGCAACCTCTTGTGGAATCTGCTTCCAACACTCTCCCAAGCAAGGTATTTCAAATTCCTAACAACTCTCCTCATCTCACTCCTAGCTGTCTTGCTGACAGTCTTTAAATTGTGATGCAGTTATGGACATACCACTGAGTGGAAATGGAACACCCTTCTTTGCCCTGTTCAGAAGACTGAGCACCTCAATAAGGCCACCTGTTAATCTTCTCTGCTGTAAACAGAATAAACCCGATTTCTCCAATCTTTCCTTGCAATTAAGATCCCTCATTTCAAGTATAATTCGAGCACACATTGTGCTCTCTCTCCAGGATTTTAACATCCTCCCTTAAATAGAGTGCCCAGAACTGAACGCAATACCCCTAATGTGGTCTGACCAATGCTGTGTAGAGGTGTAGCATCACTTCCATGCAATTAACTGTATACTCTGTACTTCTATTTAAAAACCCGAGGATCCTAAAAACCACCTTAACAACTGTGACGCCTTGCGTGGCCACCTTCAGAGAATTGTGAGCGTGAACCCCGAGGTCCCTCTGCTCCTGTACTCCCCTCAGAATTATATCATTGAGCCTTTATTGTCTCTCTGTGGTTGGTCTTCCTGAAGTGCATTGCCTTACATTCCTTTCTATTGAAGTTCTGCCAAGTGTCTGCTTGTTTTGATTTCTGGATTTCTAAAATTAAGTTCAAATTTCGCTGTCTGTAAGCTAGGCTTTGTTTAATGGCTCTCCCGCTGAATCCAGAGAATGCACTGGAGGCATTGCTGGGTGAACTTCTCTTCTTTGTCCCTGATACACAGTTCCCGTCTTCTAATTTTTTAAAAATTAATTTGGGAGATGTGGGTGTTGCTGGTGGGGCCAGCATGTACTGTTCAGTCCCTAGTTGGCCTTGAGATGGTGGTACTGAGCTGCCTTCTTGAATCACTGCAGTCCTTGCGATCCACACTGCTCTCAGGGAGGGAATTCCAGGATTTCGACACAGTGACAGTGAAGAAACGATGATATGTTTCCAAGTTGGATTGGTGAATGGATGTAGAGGAACTTACAGATGGTGGTTTTCCCATGTATCGGCTGTGCTAGTATCGTTTGGGGTGGCACGGTGGCTCAGTGGTTAGCCCTGCTGCCTCACGTTACCAGGGACCCGGGTTCAATTCCCACCTCGGGACACTGTCTGTGTGGAGTTTGCATATTCTCCCCGTGTCTGTGTAGGTTTCCTCCCACAATCCAAAGATGAGCAGGTCAGGTGAATTGGCCTTGCTAAATTGCCCATAGTGTTAGGTGCATTAGTCAGGGGTAAATGTAGGGGGGTGGGTTACTCTTGGTGGGTCGGTGTGGACTTGATGGGCCAAATGGCCTGTTCCCACACTGTAGGGAATCTAATCTAGTCTTTTTGGTATGGAGTTGGATGATGCAGTGTAAGTGCCTTGGTGAATTTCTGCAGTTCATCTCCTGGGTGTTGATGGTGGAGTGACTTGATGTTTGTGGCTGTGGTGTCAATCAAGCTGGTGGCTTTGTCCTGGATGGCGTCAAGCTTCTTGAGTGTTGTTGGAGCCGCACCCATCCAGGGCAAGTGGGGAGTATTCCCTCACACTCCTGGCTTGAGCTTTGTAGAAACGTCAATTCTCCTGCTCCTTGGATGCTGCCTGACCTGCTGCTCTTTTCCAGCAACACATTTTTAAGCTCTGATCCCCAGCATCTGCAGTCCTCACTTTCTCCTTGTAGATGGTGGACAGGCTTTGGGGAGTCAGGAGGTGAGGTATCCACTACTGTATTCCCAGCCTCTGAGTTGCTCTTGCAGCCACAGTATAAATTCAGTTCATAGAGTCATGCAGCATAGAAACAGACCATTCCATCTAACCAGTCTGTGCTGGCCATAATCCCAAACTAAAAAGGTCCTACCTGCCTGAGCTTGGCCCATATCCCTCCCTCCAAACATTTCTTATTCATGTCCCTATCTAAATATCTTTGAAACATTGTAACTGTCCCCTCATCAGTTTCTGTAAAATGGCAACCTTTAGAATGTTAGTAGTGGGGGTTTCAGTGATGTTAGTGAACATCAAGGGGCAATGTTAGACTCACTCGTTGGAGATGGCAAATTGCCTGGCATTCGTGTGGCATAAATGCTAATTGCCACTTGTCAGCCAAAGCCTGGGGATTGTCCAGGTCTTGTTGAATTTTGATGTGGACTGCCTTAGTATCTGAGAGTCACAAATTGTGCTGAACGTTGCACAATCAGCAAACGTCTGATGCACAGGAGGTCTAGGACGTTACCTTGAGGAACTCCTGCGGTGATGTCCTGGGGCTGAGACGGCCTTCATAGCCAATTGGTTGTAGTATTGAGGGAGAGGGCGAAGCAGGAGGAGAGTGGCACAATGCACGGAGAAGGGGATTGCTAATTCAGGGAGAGGGGCTAGAGACAGGGATGGGTATTGTGGGTGTGTGCTAGCTCTGACCTTATCTCTCATTTCCTTGCAGTTCCTGAATAAATGCAAGGTGACCCATGCCTTGGGGCGTCCTGGACAGGTGGATGAAGTGGCTCAAGCCATTGCCTTCCTGGCCTCCGACGCAGCTTCCTTCATCACTGGAGTCACACTGCCAGTGGATGGTGGGCGCCATGCCATGTGCCCACGGTGACTGGATACACTCCTACATGTGCCAGGCAAGGGTCCCAAAGAGCGATGTTTATAGCGTGGTCACCTTGTCATTGCCAGTGTTCCCAGCAGCCACTGTGCTTTGAAACACCATCACTGATGAGGAAATGGCTGTGTGACGTTTCTGAACGGGTTTCCGGGGAAACTACAAGGTAACGGATCAAAGTGCATTGAAATTGGATGCATTTCCACTCCACTCAGTTTCTTCAATTTGAATAAAATCTATGTTCCTTTTGTCTCTGAAACGTCATTCATTTTATTTTCACTGCAGTTGAATTTGATACAAACTGATTTTCACCTAATGACATTGGGCACAAAGTGCTAATTCTTATTTTTCTCCCAACAGATGTTGCCTCACCTGCTAAATATTTCCAGCATTTTCTGTCTTTATTTCAGTTCTGCAGTTCCAAAATATTTGCTTTTATCAGTTTCAAACCCCTGCTACCCTTGCCCTTGCCCGAGTCCAATTCCCAATCTGCTGAATGCTCACTTACCTTCCCTGGCTCCCAGCAAAGCAACACCTTGATTTTGAAATTCTCAACCTGGTTTTTAAATCCCTTAGTGGTCTCAGCACTCCATACCTCAGGAATCTCTTCCAGCCTTCTGAGATATCGGTGCTGTTTTACTTCTGGCTTTGTGAGCGTGCCTGGCTTTTTATCGCTCCACTGTTTTTGCCCACTGCCTGGGTGCTAACCTGTGGTGTTCTCTGCTGAACCCCTCCACTCTCTCCATCTAACTATCATTAGCTGACCTTTTTGACCAAGCTTCTGGTCACCTGCTCTGTTGTCTCTTCATGTGGCTTACTGTCAAGCTTTGTCTGATAAGATTTCTGTGAAGTGCCTCAGGGTATTTTGCTTTGTTTAATGAGCTGTGTACATATAAATACATCAACCTTAGGTATGGACATCCTACTTGAATAGGTAAAAACAATGACTGCAGACGCTGGAAACCAGATTTTGGATTAGTGGTGCTGGAAGAGCACAGCAGTTCAGGCAGCATCCGAGGAGCAGCAATTTTGCTGCTCCTCGGATGCTGCCTGAACTGCTGTGCTCTTCCAGCACCACTAATCCCAAATCCTACTTGAATAGACAACTCTTTACTTACTCCAGTATCAATTGCTGGAGGCCAGTGTGTTGTCGTCCACATGCTCTGATTCAGATATTGGCAAATTCTATACTGTTCAACATTTGTTTACAGGCTAAAATTAAAAGCTGGATTTAATTACAGGATCATTAATACACTGAAGCACTAATTCAGATGGAAGACTGAGAGTGGGGATTGGTTTATCCTAACAACCACACTTTCCTTTTAAGAGGATGCTACCAAGAAGTCATTTCTGGGCTGTTGCGCTGTTGTTTTGGTTTCTGAAGGCTTTGAGTCAACTGGCGACAGTGCTCAATTGATGCAGTAAAGGAGGACAAAATAAGTCCACAAGAGCTTTGATCCACATTGTTGGAGACCCATCTTTTCTCTGTTGATTTCAACAAACATATCAATAATCTGATGGAGGCATGGGAATACACAATACTAAGCTAACTTTTACAAAGTAAAATAATTCTGCTTTGTTTAACACTTTATTAACCAACATACTCTTTCTTTTAGATGATTTTCATTATTAGGTATTTGCCACTCCTGGTTTCCATATAATTGTGAGATTGCTGCTCGTGCTTTTGGGTGTCAGCAAGAGCAGCCTTGCTTTATTAAAGTAAAGGGACTGGTGTGTGAGCCAGTCTGTCTGAATGGCATCAGCAGATTTACAACTTTAGTTTTACAACTTTCACAGATTTAGTGGAGACTAGAAATACCACCAACAGGTTTCTTTCTGACTATTACCCCAACTTCTGAATTGCTGTCCATTACTCGTGCTCTTTATCTTTCAATGTGTCAGACATCGACAGAGAAACCAGGAGCAAGAGAAGGCCATTCAACCCTTCAAGTGTGCTTTGCCGTTCTGTGTGTCCTCTTTCTCAATGCTGTATTCTTGCATTATCCTCACGCTCTTTGGTGCTTTGAAAATCTAAAAATATATCTATCTCTTCCTTGAATCTATTTAATGAGTTGGCCTCTGTTAGCGTTCTACGGTAGAGAATTCCCTAGGTTCACTACCCTTTTGAGTGAAGAATATTTTCCTTATCTCAAACCTAAATGGCCTACTCTAACCCCCAGTTCTAGACTCCTCGATCAGGCAAAACATCCTCACTGCATTAAGTCTGTCCAGCCCTGTTAGAATTTATTTTAATCAGATCCTCTCCTATCTTTCTAAACTCTATTGAATACAGGCCCAGTTGATCCTCATAGGGCAGTTCTGCCATCCCTGGTATTGGCTTAGTGAACCTCAGCTGCACTCACTTAGTCGCAAGTATACTCTTTCTTAGGTAGGGAGATGAAAACTGCACACAGTACTCCAGGTGTGATCTCAGCCAGTGTCTTGCAAACCTGTAATAAGACATCCTTATTTCTGAACTCCAATCCTCTTGCAATGTAGGCCAATATAACATTTACCTTCCTAATTGCTTGCTGCACCTGCATGTCTACTTTTATTGACTGGAGGACAAGGACACCCAGATCCCTTTGTACATCCACACTTCCCAATAGTTCTCTGTTTAAATAATACTCTGCCTTTTTTTTCACACTGAAGTGTATGACTTTTAATTATGTTGTACTGCATTTGCCATGTGGGAGAAACTGAGGACTGCAGATGCTGGAGATCAGAGTTGAGAGTGTGGTGCTGGAAAATGACTTTTATTATGTTGTACTGCATTTGCCATGTGGGAGAAACTGAGGACTGCAGATGCTGGAGATCAGAGTTGAGAGTGTGGTGCTGGAAAAGCACAGCAGGAGGCAGCATCCAAGGAGCAGGAGAATCAACGTTTTGGGCAAAAGCCCTTCCTCAGGAATCATGTGTTTACCCACTTCCCCAACCTGTTAAATCACCTTGAAGCTTCCTTGCATCCTGTTCACAACTCAGTCCCACTCAGTTTTGTGTCACCAGCAAACCTGGAAATGTTGCATTTGGTTCACTGATCCAGGGCAGTTATGTATATATCATGAATAGCTAGGGCTTGAGCACTGATCCTGGCCTAGTTACTGTCTTCACTCAGAAAAAGATCCATTTATTCCCATTCTTTTGCCTGTTAACCAATTCTTGATCCATGCCTATGTATTTTTATGCCAATCCATTCCATTTGTTTTAACTTTGTCCACTAATCTTTTATGAGGGACCTTATCAAAAATCTTCTGAAAATCCAAATACATCACGTCCACTGGTTCTTCAGTGTGGTTCCAGTCATAACGACCAGTGCACCGTGTATTCATGGAAAAGCACAGCAGGTCAGGCAGCATCCAAGGAGCAGGAGAATCGATGTTTCGGGCATGAGCCCTTCTTCAGGAATGAGGAGGGTGTGCCAAGCAGGCTAAGATAAAAGGTAGGGAGGAGGGACTTGGGGGAGGGG
>NC_057739.1:2859800-2869644 GCF_004010195.1 Chiloscyllium plagiosum
TTTATTTGTACACTTGCAAGTGGGTGCCGGTTAAGGCAATGACAAATACACATCAAATCCAACAAACTCTCGAAATTTATACAGTTTGAATCCCCATATTTTTTCTTATTTCATTGTTTGCCCCCTCCTCCGCTTACGTCACTCATTTCCTTAAGACTGCTCCCACAACTTTTGCTTATCCGGCCTTGTCCGTGACAAATGTCTATCTCTGGCCCCCATAAGGTTGTTTGACGTCATCCCACTGCAGGTCACCGCTAGGCATATCCTTTCGTTATCAGCATTTATTCCTCTCCGGGGCCACTCTGACCTTTATGACCTCTTTAATTAGGGTTTGTTCCTGTGTCCCCATACAAGTGGGAAAACAGATGTTTATACAGGCCTCTCTTCACAGCATTTTATCTAGTGCCTGCATTTCAACCATTGTTTTGTAATCACGTCTCATGCTGACATATCATTTTTAACGGATTATATATTTCCTCATTCTTGCTAATTCAGCTCTCGGCCGAAACAATCCCAAACTAATGTGAATTCATTTACTCTGTATCAGAACTTATAATTGCAGAAATAACATTAATTCACCTATATCCCACAAGAGCTTTGTTTTACGTGAAACGTGCTGTGTAAGTACAAGTTGATGCACATATGTAAAAGCTGGATTGATATTTGGCTGAAACTCCTTTGCTGTTGTCTATTGAACATATTTATTCAGATTGTGGACAGTTTCTGTTTTATTTGTAAACAAATTTGAGTTGGAACATAAGTTCGTCTGAAATAACTTGTGCACAAGGGGTTTTGTACTTGAGAGGGACAGGAACAACACTGGGTTCTCAGATAAAACACCAGCACAATGGACATTGTCCATGGCACAGGCATTGACAGTGCGCCTGCGCTGTGATCCGGGTAATGACACTGCGCTGTGACCTGGGCAGTGCGCCTGCGCTGTGATCCGGGCATTGACAGTGCGCTGTGACCTGGGCAGTGCGCCTGCGCTGTGATCCGGGTATTGACACTGCGCCTGCGCCGTGACCCGGATATTGACTACGTGCAGTGCGCCTGCGCTGTGAGGCGGTGGTACCGCTGCCGGTTGTGGGTCTGTCATGGGGACGGTGCTGAGGAGCGGGGTCCAGGGCCTGACCCTGACTCTCAGTCGGGGCCTGCACGGGCTGTCAGGCCGCGGCGGGAGGCTCAGCCCGGGCCCGAGGCTGGGGGCAGGCTCCGTGCGGCCTGCAGCCACGGTCTCAGCCGGTAAGTGATCCCGGGCCGGGGGCCGGGGGCCGGGGCCGGGGGCGGCGGCGGGACCGAGGGCCGCTCTCACCCGGTTTGTGTCTTTGCAGGTCTCGGGGAGGGGGCGAGTGCGGAGGCCGAGCACAGCCGCCGCTATCGGAGCCACATCCCCAGCAGCCGGCTCCAGAAACTGCTGCTGGCCTCAGGATCCGCCTTGATGGCTCTATACAACCCGTACCGGCACGGTAAGATCCCAGTGACACCCTGCCCCCCCCCCCGTCCGTCCGTCACCCCCACCCCAGGGGGCCGCTGGAGTCACCCTGGACAGGGTCACGGTCACGGTCACCAGATCCACTGGGGAGGGTCAGAATGATCCTGGATTCACCGAGACTCGTCAGGGCCAAACTGGGGGGGGGAGATTCACCTGGAGGGAGGGGGTCCGGGGTCACTGAGGGAGGGGGTCCGGGGTCACCGCGGGAGGGGGTCGGGGGTCACACCGGGAGGGGGTCCGGGGTCACACCGGGAGGGGGTCCGGGGTCACCGCGGGAGGGGGTCCGGGGTCACTGCGGGAGGGGCCCGGGGCCACAGCGGGAGGGGGTCCGGGGTCACCGCGGGAGGGGGTCCGGGGTCACTGCGGGAGGGGCCCGGGGCCACAGCGGGAGGGGGTCCGGGGTCACCGCGGGAGGGGGTCCGGGGTCACTGCGGGAGGGGCCCGGGGCCACAGCGGGAGGGGGTCCGGGGTCACCGCGGGAGGGGGTCCGGGGTCACTGCGGGAGGGGCCCGGGGCCACAGCGGGAGGGGGTCCGGGGTCACCGCGGGAGGGGGTCCGGGGTCACTGCGGGAGGGGCCCGGGGCCACAGCGGGAGGGGGTCCGGGGTCACCGCGGGAGGGGGTTACACATTGCAAGGGGGTGTGATAAGCCCTGAAGAAGAGCTCATCCCCGAAACGTCGATTCTCCTGTTCCCTAGATGCTGCCTGACCTGCTGCGCTTTTCCAGCAACACATTTCCATCTCTGATCTGCAGCATCTGCAGACCTCACTTTCTCCTCCCGGTGTGATTTCAGTATCGCAGCAGAGTGACAGGGTCACACTAAAGTCTCTGGGTAGGCTTAGGCTCATACTGGGGTCACTGGGGAGGATCAGACTGGATTCACTTAAATGGGTGAAGATTTGCTGGACTGTCAGCCTGTGTTCTCGTATTCAGGCCCTGGAGTTGGACTTAGCTGAAAGGATTGCCGCCTTGTAGTTGAATTATGTAGGATACATGATGTGAAGCCAGTTTATTATGAGGGAGTGTGACTCAAATTTGATCTGTTCTCTTTTTGTTGCAGATATGGTGGCTGTACTGGGAGAAACAACAGGGCTGCTGGCAATCCGAAAGCTGCGAGACAGGATGCAGAACCATCCTGAGGGATTCCAGATTCTGCAGTAAGTGCAGTTGCAATGTTTATACTGGAGGAGAGGTGATGATAACCGTTAAAAGGAACCAGTTACTTTAGTTTTTACTTCATAAAAGATCAAATTAAAGGCAGAAGATGCTGGGAATACAGGACCAGAAGGCATGATGATATGGGCAGAGGTGCAGCGGCTAGGGGGTGGATCACTGGAGGAGGCAATGGACTGGGTAATGTCACTGGCCCAGTAATAGTGTTCGTCCATGTTTGAACCAAGGCTGTGATAAGGTCAGGAGCTGGGTGGATCTGACTGAACTGAAACTGAGCATCAGTGAGTAGGCTTTTCCCTTATAAGTGCCACTTGGTAGCATTATCAACAACCTATTGTTAGTTTACTGACAATCAAGAGTAGACTGATGGTGGCTCATGGTTTTCAACATTGGTTCAAAGTCCTATCATGGCAGATGAAATTTGAAATTAATGCAATCTAGAATTAAATGTCAGTCCAATGGTGACAAATATATGATTGTCTGAAAAACCTGTCAGGTTCTCTAATGTTCTCCAGGGAAGGAAATCTGTCATCCTTACCCAGTCTGGCTTACATGTGCTTCAGACCCACAGCAATATCCCCCACTCTACCATTACCACCTAGCCAGGGATCAACCCTAGTTCAGTGGAGAGTGCACAATGCCAGGAACAGCATTAAAATACCTGAAAGTGACGGGTTTCAGGTGAAGCAACTTGCATAAGCAGTAAGTGATTGACAGAGCTAAGTGATTCCATAACAATGGTTCAGATCTAAGCTCTGCAGTCCTGCTACATTCAGTTGTAAATGGTGCAATATATCCCAAACCTCAGTGAGGCAGCAACCCAACACAACAGTGCAAAAGATAAGGCTAAAGCATTTGCAACAATTGTCAGCCAGATGTACCAAGTGGATGATCCATCCCAGCCTCCCCCGGTGATTCCCATCATCTCTCGTACCAATTTTCAGCCGATCCAATTCACTCCACGTGACAACAAGAAATGAATGGAGGCAAAGGCTGTTGGCCCTATCAACATTTCGGCAATAGCACTGAAGAATTGTGCTTCAGAACTTGCTGTGTCCCTAGCCAAGCTGATTCAGTTCAACCACAACATTATTATCTACCTGACAATGTGGATCATTACAAATAATAGGATGAATTAAATGCCATCCCATCAGTCTACTCTTGATTGTCAGTAAACTACCAATAGGTTGTTGATAATGCTACCAAGTGGCACTTACAAGGGAACAGCCTGCTCACTGATGCTCAGTTTCAGTTCAGTCAGGTCCACCCAGCTCCTGACCTCATCACAGCCTTGGTTCAAACATGGGCAAAAGAGCTGAAGGTGAGTGGTAGCTCTTGACATCAGGGCCAGATTTGACCGAATGTGGTGTCAAGGAGCCTTAGCTAAACTGGAGTCGGGATTAAGGGTCGGTCGGAGTCATATCTGGCAGGCAGGCAGAAGTGGCTGTTGGAAGTTAGTGATCTCAGCTCCAGGACATCTCTGCAGGAGGTCCTCAGGGTAGTGTCCTTGGTCCAACCATCTTCAGCTGTTCCATCAATGACCTTCTCTCCATCATAAGGTCGGAAGTGGGAATGTTTGCTGCTGATTGCGCAATGTTTAACACCACGCACAACTCCTCAGATCCTGAAGCAGGCCATGTCCAAGTGCAATAAGACCTGGACAAATCCAGACTTGGGCTGACAAGTGGCAAGTAATGTTCGTGCCTCACACATCAGGCAATGACCATCTCCAACAAGAATCTAACCATGGCCCTTGACATTTAATGGCATGACCATTACTGAATCCCCCACTATCAACATCCTGGGGATTACCATTGACCTCAACTGGAATAGTCATATAAGTGGAGGAGGCGATGGCGTTGTGGTACTATCGCTAGCCTATTAATCCAGAAACTCAGCTCATGCTCTGGGGACCTGGGTTTGAATCCTGCCACAGCAGATGGTGAAATTTGAATTCAACAAAAATGTGGAATTAAGAGTCTAATGATGACCATGAAACTCATCTGATTCACTCACGTTTTTTTAGGGAAAGAAACTGCCATCCTTGCCTGGTTTGACCAACATGTGACTCTAGACCCACAGCAATGTGGTTGACTCTTAACTGTCCTCTGGGCAATAAATGCTGGCCGGGACAGTGACACACACATCTCATGAATGAATAAAATAAATAAATGCAGTGGCTGCAAAACCAGATCAGAGGCTAGGAGTCCAACTGGAAGTAACTCACATCCTGTCTTACTAAAGCCTGTCCATCTACAAGGCTCAAGTCAGGAGTATGATAGAATTCTGTCCACTTACCTGGATGGGTGCAGCTCCAACAACATTCAAGAAGCTTGTCAGCATCCAGGACAAAACAGCCAGCACTACATCCACAAGCATCCACTTTCTCCACCACTGATGCTCAGTAGCAGCAGTGTGTCCTATTGACAAGATCCTTAGTCATGAGTTTGGAAGGTGCTGCCTACCTCAAAGGACAAGGGCAGCAGATGGATGGAACCATTCCCTGCAAGGTCCCCTTCAAGCCATTCAGCCATCCTGAGTCGGAAATATATCGCTATTCCTTCACTCACTGGGGTCAAACTCCTGGAATTCTCTCCCTAAGGGCATTGGGGGTTTACCTCCAGCTGTTCAAGAAGAAGCTCACCACCACAGCTTGGGGAGTTTGGCAGTGAGGGATAGTGAGAAAAAAATAAGGCACGTTACGAAGCTGTGTACCTGTGACAAGAAGTTTGGGTGTTTAAGCCAGTATGTGGAGAAGGAGACAGGAAGTTTGGGTGTTTAAGCCAGTACGTGGAGAAGGAGACAGGGTCCCATGGTTTTAAATTCATTGAAGCAATGAGAGATGGTTAATTGTGGCTTTTATCATAGACTGGCGAGAGAACGTGTTTGACAGCAGACTGGTATCTTGTAGAGAGCAGCGGGAGTTGATTAAAGTCTTCCTGATTAAGAAGTGATTGAGGGGAGAGGAGGCAGGGTTCATTTTCACCATTCACTGCATTCCCAAGGTGAGGAGTTCACTGTCCCTGGGGTCCTTGTTTCTAGGGAGAGACCTCGGATCAGCACGTCTACCTTGGATTTGGTCAGCCTGAGAGAGTTACCTGATGGCACATTTGGCAGAGAGTACGTCCGTTTCCTTGATGTTAATGTGAGTGGTACTTTCCTGATTGTAACCGGGTAAAATGAGAGAGACCCGCTGTATCCTATAGCAGGCAGTCAGCCACTTGTGCATGATAACTGTCTTTACATTCACACATAGGGTGGCCCCTCTCGTCTGCTCTCATGGCTGAGCCAATTATTCCACATTTCTGCCCACCTGTCCGCCCCCCCCCCCCATTATTTATCAAGATGCTATCCACTTGCACCCTTAAAAGATTCTGCTGCCCCTCTCAAGTCTGTTCCAAAGACTCCTAAACCCCTGTGAGAAAAATATTCTGTTCATCTCCCTCTTAAATATGCAATGGCTTAGTGTTTGACAGTGGATCCAGTTCTAGATTCTCCCGCAAGAAGAGTCCTCTCCACATCTACCCTGTCAAGACCACTTGTTTTAATGAAGTTGCCTCCTCTAAACTACAGCTGATGCAAATCTAGTCTGTCCATTGTTTCCTCGTGACAGCTCAGCCCAGTTATCGGTCGGTGAACCCTCTCTGAATTGCTTCCAACTACAATCTTCCTTAAAGCAAGGAGGTTTTGGTCTGGTTTTGGCCTCACTACTGCCCTGTACAATAAAGCCAGAACCTCCTGACTTTAACATTTAATTCCTCTCATAATAAATAATAACATTCTAGTATCTTTCCTGATTATTTACTATACCCTTAGGTTCATGTGCTATGGCATTGAGATCTCTCTACATCTTAGAGCTCTACAATCTCTCATCATTTAGATAATGTGCTTCTTTATTCTTCCTGCCATAATAAACCTTTTTCCACATTATGCAGTATCTACCAGACATCTGCCCTCTCATCGCCACCCCTCAGCCTCCTCCTGTCCTCTTCACAACTAACTATCTTTGTGTCATTTGCAAATTTCACTACCGTACCATAGGGATCTTTACGTCATTTATATAAATTATAAAAATGTGAGGCTTCTGTACTGACCCTTGTGCCACACTACTCATTTGTTACATCTTGCCAAAATGAAACTGACCTGTTTATGCCAGTCTATATGTTTTCCCCTATTCAATGAGCTTTCATTTTTCAAAATAGTCATAGAGATGTACAGCACAGAAACAGACCCTTCGGTCCAACCCGTCCATGCCGACCAGATATCCCAACGCAATCTAGTCCCACCTGCCAGCACCCAGCCCATATCCCTCCAAACCCTTCCTATTCATATACCCATCCAGATGCCTCTTAAATGTTGCAATTGTACTCGCCTCCACCACTTCCTCTGGCAGCTCATTCCATACACGTACCACCCTCTGCATGAAAAAGTTGCCCCTTAGGTCTCTCTCATATCTTTCCCCTGTCACCCTAAACCAATGTCCTCTAGATCTGGACTCCCCCAACCCCAGGGAAATGACTGTCTATTTATCCTATCCATGCCCCTCATAATTTTGTAAACCTCTATAAGGTCCCCCCTCAGCCTCCGACGCTCCAGATATCAAGTCTCTGCAATCTACATGGCCTTTCCAAAAAGATGGGGAGAGTCTCACTGAAGGTTATTGCTTGTCCAGTCATTTCAGTCCTGTACACCTTAGAGTGTGTGGGAGCAGGCAGCAGTGGCTTCAGTTATAGCAACTGTTACCTTCTGAATAAAGCGCTGTCGTCCTGGCGACTGTTACCCACCAATAACTGCTCACAACAATAGCAACCGAGGTGAATATGATTAGTATTATTGTATATCTGTCGCTCCTCTCAGCCCCAAACTGCTCTTACCGCCCATGTGGTATCGCTCCATGAAAAGGTGCAAACGTTGATAGCTTTGTTAATGGTATCCCCAGTGTCAGTGACACCTCTTCGATATGGCAGTTTTACAGGACCTTGAGGTCTTCTTTGGGTAATCCGAAATTCAGATAATTGATGTTTGGATAACTAAGGTTGTTCTGTATAGGTCCCCTAATCATTTACAGTCTGTTCTCGTATAACGCAGTCGTTGTATTCTCGAGCAACCTCGTGTTATAGAAAATCACGCAATAGAAATAACAGGGCCTATGGGAAAAACAGTTTTGGTGGGTCAACCCCAAACCATATCAGTAAAAATCACAAAAAAAATAGTAGTTAGCCAAACACAAATGATAGCACAGTCTAAGTAAATATTAATAGCATATATTTTAATGAAATAAT
The DNA here is from genome assembly GCF_004010195.1 of Chiloscyllium plagiosum. NCBI lineage: Eukaryota > Metazoa > Chordata > Chondrichthyes > Orectolobiformes > Hemiscylliidae > Chiloscyllium > Chiloscyllium plagiosum. Next base: position 2,867,751 of record NC_057739.1, read on the forward strand.
ATTAAATTTATTGTAAGGGTTTAAGGGGTTTGAGTTTGCTGAGTTACAGTACTGTATTAAGACAGGGGCTGAGGGTTATCATCATTACTTTCAGGTGCAGTTCTGGATTCAGGGTTATGACAAAAGAAAATATTTAGTGCAGAGGTGGATGGCTGTGGTTTACTGTCCTCAAGACTGTTTCTTGCAGGTTGGCTTAAAAAAAGGGAACCAGTGTTTGCTGCTTTGCATCTTTCTTCTTTCATGAAGAAGCTGGTCATAGGGTGTAAGACATTCTGCCAGGAACTGCTATCCTGCTGCACTCTTCATTGTCTTCTAAGAGCTGCAACTGCTTCTCAACTTCCCTCAAGATAAAAGACAAACAGAAGTGGAAATTTCTCGTGGTGCTGCATCCTGGCCTACTTCATCTTCATCTTGAGCTTCAATTCCCCCTGCAGCAACAAGTTGTTGTAGATCAGTCTCAACTTGTACAAATCCAGCTTGCTTTGCAAGAGCGACACAATGTTCTTTGATTGTTGGAAGCTCCTCTGATGGTTCAACGCCTTTAAAATCATGAAGAAAATCTGGGAGAAGCTTCCACCAAATTGCATGCAAGTAGGCCTTACTGACATCATCCCAGGCCGCCTCAATGACGTTAATGGCATTCTTAATGTTAGAGCTCTTCCAAAATTGAAGAACACTGTTCTCATTAGCTCCCTCAGTAGCTGCAATCAACTTCCTGACTGTGCGCCTTAAATAATAAGCTTTAAAAGCTGCTATTGCATCCTGGTACATGGGTTGAATGAGAGAGGTTGTGTTCGGAGGTAGAAATAGCACTTTGATGTTTTCAGGAAGTTCACCAATGGTGGGAGGATGGCTTGGTGCATTGTCCAGAATGAGGAGAATCTTGAAACACAGACATTTCCTCCTGCAACAATTTCTAAACATATCCTCAAAAACATCAACAATAAGGTCAGGAAGAATTTGCCCTGTCATCCAACCTCTTTTGCTTGACCTGAAGTAAACACCTTGAGTGGACTTAAGGTAACCAGGGATGGAATTGCATAATAGCCAGCAGGAGTTCAGTTTTAAAAAAATCATTCTCCAATTCACCAATCACGTTACAACCAAATTGCATTGACAAAACACGCATTATAGGAGAACAACCTGTAGGAGCAAAGGGTATCAAGGAAGAATTAACAAGAGGTTGTCAGTAAAGCCAGGCAAAAGATAGTGGTGGGAAGTTGTGTGTGGAGTCAGAGGAGATAGGGGAAGCACTAAATAAATATTTTTCGACAGTATTCACTCTAAAAAACGACAATGTTGTCGAGGAGAATACTGAGATACAGGCTACTAGACTAGTTGGGATTGAGGTTCACAAGGAAGAGGTATTAGAAATCCTGCCGAGTGTGAAAATAGATAGGTCCCCTGGGCCGGATGGGATTTATCCCAGGATCCTCTGGGAAGCCAGGGAGGAGATTGCCAAGCCTTTGTCAGCACGGTTTTGTGAAGGGTAGGTCGTGCCTCACAAACCTTATTGAGTTCTTTGAGAAGGTGACCAAACAGGTAGATGAGAGTAAACCAGTTGATGTGGTGTATTTGGATTTCAGCAAGGCGTTCAATAAGGTTCCCCACAGTAGGCTATTGTACAAAATGGAGAGGAATGGGATTGTGGGAGATATAGCAGTTTGGATCAGTAATTGACTTGCTGAAAGAAGACAGAGGGTGGTGGTTGATGGGAAATGTTCATCCTGGAGTCCAGTTACTAGCGGTGTACCGCAAGGGTCGGTGTTGGGTGGGTCCACTGCTGTTCGTCATTTTTATAAACTACCTGGATGAGGGCGTAGAAGGGTGGGTTAGTAAATTTGCAGACGACACGAAGGTCGGTGGAGTTGTGGATAGTGATGAAGGATGTTGT
>NC_057739.1:2869792-2885904 GCF_004010195.1 Chiloscyllium plagiosum
GTAGAAGGGTGGGTTAGTAAATTTGCAGACGACACTAAGGTCGGTGGAGTTGTGGATAGTGATGAAGGATGTTGTAGGTTACAGAGAGACATAGAGCTAAAGAGCTGGGCTGAGAGGTGGCAACTGGAGTTTAATGCAGACAAGTATGAGGTGATTCACTTTGGTAATGCAAAGTACTGGGCTAATGGTAAGATTCTTGGTAGTGTAGATGAGCAGAGAGATCTCGGTGTCCAGGTACACAGATCCTTAAAAGTTGCGACCCAGGTTGACAGGGTTGTTAAGAAGGCATACAGTGTTTTGGCTTTTATTAATAGAGGGATCGAGTTCCAGAACAGTGGGGTTATGCTGCAGCTGTACAAGACTCTATTGCGGCTGCACTTGGAGTATTGTGTACAGTTCTGGTCACCGCATTATAAGAAGGATGTGGAAGCTTTGGAAAGGGTGCAGAGGAGATTTACTAGGATGTTGCCTGGTATGGAGGGAAGGTCTTACGAGGAAAGGCTGAGGGACTTGAGGCTGTTTTCGTTGGAGAGAAGAAGGTTCTTAATAGAGACCTATAAGATAATCAGAGTGTTGGACAGGGAGAGCCTTTTTCCAAGTATGGTGACGGCGAGCACGAGGGGGCATAGCTTTAAATTGAGGGGTGATAGATATAGGACAGATGTCAGAGGTAGTTTCTTTACTCAAGAGAGTAGTAAGGGTATGGAATGCTTTGCCTGCAACGGTAGTAGATTTGCCAACTTTAAGTACATTTAAGTCGTCATTGGACAAGCATATGGACGTACATGGAATAGTGTAGGTTAGATGGGCTTCAGATTGGTATGACAGGTCGGCGCAACATCGAGGGCCGAAGGGCCTGTACTGCGCTGTAATGTTCTATGTTCAAAGATCATGGGAGATTATAACTTTTATATCAACTGGAAAAGTCTGGTGGGCAAAGGTAATCCTGGACAAGGAGGTGACCGTGTTTTTCGGATTGTTTCTCAGACAGCACTTTCTGAAGCTGATCCTCCACCTAATGGCTGCCATGTGGAGGGAGAATAGTTACATAGTGAGGTATCAGGGCTCAGGCTCCCCAACAAGTCCCCTGTAGAGTCATCCCGACTAAAACAAGTCGAATTACCGAGAGGAAAGGAAGTCTTGTGTTTTGACCGCAACATTGAAGGTGCAAACATCTTAACAGCCAATGAAGTGTGGCCTTACAGCAGCTAATTTATACATGGCAAGATCCCACAAGCAACAGTTTAATAATGAGCAGTGTCTGTTTTAGTGCTACTAGCCCAACATCAGAAAACGACTGGGAATCTCCCATAGATCTTTCTGAAATGATTCGTGGATCATAGTCAGTCACCCAAGAGACGAGACAAGGAGTCCCTCAGCGCCGACCCTCCGACAGTGATAGAGAGCTGGCTGAATAAAGCAGAAGTCGAGAGTCATATCCTTCAGTCAAGCATTCTTTAACAACTTCATTTGCAGCCAGAGATTAGACTGTTCCAAGATGTGAACAGACCTGAAAGTGACAATGAGCACAGGTCAATTAATATATTTTCCAGCACAGATCAGAGGAACCAACCTCCCTCCCCACCCTCTTCACACACCTCACACTGAGAAGTAAACTCTGGAGAGCTTGACAAGATTTAAGAATGAATAAATTGGCTGGACTAGCTGGGTTACGTAAAGGAGTGCTGAGAGAAACTGAGAAAGTACTGGGAATTATATGAGAGTGTTGAGAGACTGGGGAAAGGTTGGGAATTATCTGGGAGTGCTCAGAGGGGCTGGGATTTATCTGGGTGAGTGCTGAGGGAGACTGGGGAAGTGATGCAATTTATTTGGTAGCTGAGAATTTTCATGGGAGTACTGACCGACTGGGAAAGAGCTGAGATTTATCTGGGAGTGCTGACAGAGACGAGGCAAGTGCTGGGGTTTATCTGGAGGGTACTGAGAGAGATTGGGGAGGAGTTGGGATTTATCTGGGAATGGGGAAGGTGCTGGGATTTATCTGTGAGTGCTGACATAGACTGGGGTAGTGATGGGATTTATGTGGGAGTGCTGAGAGAGACTGAGCAATATCTGGTATTTATCTGGGACAGCTCTGAGAAACTGAGATTAGTGTGGAATTAATGGAGGTTAACAGGGGAAGGATAATTTGTTGATCAAATCAAATAGGATAAAATGGGGACTGTTACAGAGCCCAGAGATCTGACTTTGATCCCTGTAAAGTAATGGAAGTGATGAGGAGTCAGTTTGAAGATGATTTCCGTCACTGTCACTCCGTTCCCGGCAGTCAGGCCGTATTACACTGAGGAAGGTGGGACCTGACCAACTCCTTTGTCCTCTGCTAGGGTGGAAGCAGACTGAGTGCATTTTAAAGCCCCTGCTGCAGTGGTCTGCTGAGGCAGTTCAGTACCAGAAGCTGCTTATTGAATTCCTGAGTTGTAACGATTCAACACAGCCAGCTCAGCATTTATTGTCTAGAGGGCAGGCAAGAGTGAACCACGTTGCTATGGGTCTGAGGTCACTTGTGGGCCAGACCAGATGGGGATGGCAGTTTCCTTCCCGAAAGGGCATTGGTGAGCCTGGGTGACATTAATGAGAGTGCCTTGTAGGTTTACAAGGATGTTAACCAAGAGTTGAATTGTGAGGGGAGATTCTATAAACGAGGATTGTATTTCGTGGAATTTAGAAAGTTATGGGGTGATTTAGAATAATTTAAGGCTAATTGATAATGTGGATATACACGGCTTCTGCAAGTTGAGGTGTCTGAGACTGGGAAGATAGCCTAGAAATTAAGATTTAAATTATAGACCTAAAGGGTTCCTTAACTTGGCTAAATAATATTTAGATCTGATATTTATACAATTTTGTTAAACAAAGGTAATAAGGGATGTGAAACAACTGCAGAGGCCTGGCGCTAAGTCACTGAGTAGGCTTAAATGTCGAGTGAATATGACAGGTAGGAGTGCCCTCCCTCATACACAGCATAGTGTGGACTCACTTACTCCTGTTTCTTTTTTAATTAATTTATTTTTCTAATAAACCTGTTCAGAGATGTTATTACACACCTCTGGAGCAGGTGTAACTCCTGATCGAGGGATAGGGACACTAGTACTGTGCCTTAAGAGGGCCCCAATTGCAGCTGGTATTCCCATGGGTCTCGCGTTGAAGTACCAAGTAGGCCTGAGGCTGCTTAGCCAAGGTCAGGCCAGACTGAGTATTTTATTTCAGACTAGTATGGCTGGAGGCAGTGTACTCCTGTTGTGCTGTGCTGTCCTTTACATGGATGTCCATGCTCTAGTTATATTAAGAGCAGCTAATACCAGGGATAACTGGGGAAAGATGAGGCTCCTTTTATAAGAACCTCTTGTGCAACGGTAGAGTCCCTGCCTTTAATGAAGAGGTAGAAAGTGAGGACTGCAGATGCTGGAGATGCAGAGTTGAGAGTGTGGTGCAGGAAAAGTGCAGCAGGTCAGGCAGCATCCGAGGAGCAGGAGAGTCGACGTTTCGGGCATAAACCCTTCATCAGGAATGAGGCTTGTGGGCCAAGGGGCCAAGAGATAAATGGGAGGAGGTTGGGGCTGGGGGGGAAGGTAGCTGGGAATGTGATAGGTAGATGAAGGTGGGGGAGAACGTGATAAGTTGGGGAGGAGGGTGGAGCAGGTAGATGGGAAAAATGATGGACAGGTCAGGAGGGCGGCGGCGCGGAATGAGGAAACTGGTGATCCTGTGTGGTTGCAGGGTCCCGAGGTGGAATATGAGCCATTATTCTTCCAGGCGCCAGGTGGTAAGGGCTTGGCAATGGACAAGCCCCAGGACCTGCATGTCCTTGGCGGAGTGCGAGGGGGAGTTGAAGTGTTCGGCCATGGGGCGCTGGGGTTGGTTGGTGCTACAGTAGGTAGATGAAGGTGAGGGAGAAGTGCAATAGGTAGATTTCCCTTCCCACATGGTCGACGATGCCCTCCACCGCATCTCCTCCACTTCCCGCACACCGCCCTGGAACCCCACTTCTTCCCTCCCAATGCAACAAGGACAGAAATGCCCCTGGTCCTCACCTTCCACCCCATCAATCTCCACATACATTGCATCATCCTCTGCCACTTCCACCAGACCCCACCACCCAGAGATATCTTTCCCTCCCCATCCCTATCAGCGTTCCAGAGAGACCATTCCCTCCGCGACTCCCTCGTCAGGTCCACACCCCCCACCAGCCCATACTCCACTCCCGGCACCTTCCCCAGCCACTGAAGGAAGTGCAAAACTGTGCCCACACCACGCCTCTCACCTCTGTCCAAGGACCGTTTCAGAGAATATCTCTGCACCAACCAACCCCACTCTGCCAAGGGCATGCAGGTCCCTCTGACCACCCGATACCTGGAGGAAGAATGCCAGTCCCAAGCCTCCAACTCGGCACCGCCCTCTGGGCCTGTCTATCGTCCTTCTCATCTATCCACTCGGACCTATCATCATCTCCTCCACCTTCACCTACCTATCACATTCCCAGCTACCTTCCCCCAACCCCACACCCTCCCATTTACCTCTCATTCCCCCCGCCCCACAAGCCTCATTCCTGATGAAGAGCTTATGCCTGAAACGTCGATTCTCCTGCTCCTCGGATGCTGTCTGACCTTTTCCAGCTCCACAGTCTCGACCTTATTCCAGAGGTGCTGGGTTCAAGTCCCACCTACCTTGTATCTGTAGGCAGGCTGATTAAAACAACCAGGAGGCCTGTTGTGTTGCATTGGTAGTGTCCGTGCCTCTGAGCCAGAAGGCCTGAGTCAAGTTTCAGAACATCCCTGAACAGGCTGATTAAAAGAACCAGGTCATTTGAGGTGACTGCCTGCCTCGGTACATTCCCACCTAGAGAGGGAGGATGTGGTGTTGATCAGGACGATTGAGGTCACCAGTGGGCACTACCAGGGGGTGGCTGCTGTATTCCCACCTATAGTGATACATTAATGTAAATTTTGAAATTTGAACATTTTGTTTTTTTAATCCCTTTATGTGTTACCTTGTAATTTGGTTTTATTAGTCATTAAATTTAGTATAAACTGGCAATTTCTCTTTAATGGGGTATTGCTTATTAATTTGGTTTATTAAAAACATAGATAATAATGATTGCAGAAGGCCATTTGACCCTTTATACCTACCTTGCCATTCACTATGATCGTTGCTGATTGTCCAACTCCGTATCCTGTTCCCAGTTTTTCCACAAACCCTTTGATCCCTTTAACTCCAAGAGCTATATCTAACTCTGTCTTGAATCCTTTCAATGTTTTGGCCTCAACCAGTTCCTGTGGCAGACAATTCCAGCGGCTCCCCACTGTCTGGGTGAAAACAGTTCTCCTCATCTCAGTCTGAAATGGTCGACCCCATATCTTAGTCTGTGAACCCTATTCCAGGACCCACCAGGAACGTCTATTCTGCATCTCCCCTGTCCAGTCCTGTTAGTGAGTGTAGTCCTAATCGATTCAGTCTCTTTTTATATGTAAGTCCTGCCATCCCAGGAAACTGCCTGGTAAAACCTTTGTTGCATTCGCTGTTTAGCAAGAACATCATTTCTCAGATAAGACTCAAAACTGAACACAATCTGGTCTCCCCAAGCGTCCTGTTTCACTACGGCAGGGGTATCCCTGTTTCTTTACTGGAATCCTCTCGCGATGAAGGCCAACATAACCATTTGCTTTCTTCACGTGCCGAATCTACATGCTGTCTCTGTGATTGGTGTACAAAGACACCCTCATTGCACTCCCCAGCCTTTCCAAACAATTGCTGTTCAATCGATAATCTGCCTTCCTGTTTTTTATACCTCCTTATATTTCATCTGCCAAGCATCTGCCCACTCACTCAACTTGTCCAAATTACACTGAAGAATCTGTGCACCTTCCTCACAGCTCTCCCAGAGTTGTGTTGTCTGTACGTGTTAGTTCTCTGATCTAAATCATTAATACAGATTGTGAACAGCTGCAGACCTGTGGTACTGGCTGCCACTCTGAGAAAGACTCATTTATTCCTATTCTGTCCGTATCAGTACAATACCCCAATCCCATGGCATTCATGCTAATCTGTTACATGGGATTTTGCTGAAAGTCCAAGTAAGCGATATTCCATTGATTTCCCGCATCAGCTCCACTATTTATATCCTTGTAAAATTTCAGTCAGTTGTTCAGGCAGATTTCCCTGTCATAAATCCGTGCTGACCCTGTTTTCCACAAATGCTCTGCTATTAAATCTTTTGTAACGGGCTTTAGTTTAAGAGCATAAACAGACTTTCTCTTTAAAGATGGCTCTATAGTTAACTAGTTAATGAGTTCGTTTGATTTAGTCAAGAGTATTAAAACCAGTTTGGGGAAGGTGGTGGAGTTAAATCGTAACATCACTGGACTAGAAATCCAGAAGCAAGCCTGATGGTGTGGGGAGACAGGTTCAAATCCCACCATGGCAGCTAGTCCTGTTTAGATTTGGGGCTACAGTGGTAGTGTCTCTACCTCTGAGCCAGAGCGACCCAGCTTCAAGCCCACCTGCTGCAGAGGTGAACTGGATGATACAGAAATAAGTACAGGTAAGTTAAATGGCAAGTGTCTTTTCCCAAAGGTGGAGGATTTCAAAACTAGGGGACATATTTTGAAGATAAGAGGAGAAAGATTTAAAACAGACATTGGGGCAATGTTTTACACCCGAGTGGTTTGTGTGTGAAATGAACTTCCACAGGGGGGGTTGCAGATGCAGGAAGTTACACCGTTTAAAAGACGTTTGGATAAGTACGTGAATAAGAAATGTGTGGAAGAATATGGGCAGAGTGAGACTAGTTTAGTGTGGGATTATGGTCTGTGTGGATGGATGCACCAAAGGGTTTGCTTCTGTGCTGTATGACAGTGTAAGAGCCAGCTGCCGCCTGCTTTGGGTGACTGCCTGGATGGGAACAGTACGCTGCACTGACCCTGAACTGGCTATTGTGAATAAACCCACGTGGAAGACACATTGGCTTCTGCCTCTTCCTCCACCAAGTTGATGTTTACCAGATTAACAGCTCACTGGTCTGCTTCCTCCTCAGTGAAGTGTCATCACACAGCTGTTCCTCCTTGCTTTACAGAAGGTCACTCCTGACAGCCGGATGCCTGTGAAGTTTGTTGATGATGAGGAACTTGCCTATGTGATTCAGCGTTACCGTGAAGTACATGACTTCATGCACACACTGCTGGGCATGCCCACAAACATTCTCGGTAAGTCGTATCACTGACCAATCTCTGCCTGTTCCTGCTAAGATTCTTCCCCCGGTTAATTGTGTGTGTAACTGCAACAAGACCCTCCTAGCCCCTGACCTTTTCACGCTTGTAATAGTTAGCAATTACAAATGTTAGATCATAAAATTGTACAAGTTGTCTATTTCTGTGTTGAAATGGCAACTCGGACTGATGGATTAAAAATTCCCTTTCTCTGCTGATTGCAAGGGTCCTCTGTGAACAACCAAAGCCAACCGATTGCAGAAAGTAATTCAATGATATATGATTAAAGGACTAATGAATTACCTCAAAGGTGCAATTTAATTTCAGGTTTGCAGGACCATACATACTGAGAATTATTATGCTTGTGCTAAACAAATGAGGTGCAGTGAAAGTCACCAACAAACTGATAGTGGAGGAAACAAGCTCCCACCTCGCAGACAAGAAGGGGAGGTCAACCGGCAGCAATGAGAGCAAAATACGTTGCAAACGGCACCCAGGAAATGTCTCCGATAACCATACGCCAACAGGAAGATAGAAGCAAGATCCAAACAGATCAGACTGAGAGGGGCAGTATTAGGAGACTAACAGGAGGTTGAACAGGCTGGGGCTGTTTTCCCTCGAGTGTTGGAGGCTGAGGGGTGACCTTATAAAGGTTTATAAAATCATGAGGTGCATAGATAGGATAAATAGACCAAGTCTTTTCTCTGGGGTCGGGGAGTCCAGAACTAGAGGGCATAGGTTTAGGGTGAGAGGGGAAAGATATAAAAGAGACCTAAGGTTCAGCCTGTAGATTGTGATCACCCTGCCAGCGTTGATCTGGAAATGAATATCAGACTGCATCAGCAGGGATGCAGCGTCAGAAACATTTCACCTTCTCTACCTGTTCAGGGAGCGTTGGGTTGGGCTGGCCACCAAGCGGGAAAGATGGACTTTATTCTGATGTACCATCAAGCACTAGAGTGTAAAATAGACACCCTAGCGGCTTCTGGATGAGGTGCTGGGCTGTACGCCTACTGTGTGACCCGTTGCTATTCTTTCCTCTACTGATCCTGTGTCTCACTGTATTTATCAGGTGAGGTTGCAGTCAAGTGGTTTGAGGCACTGCAGACTGGTCTGCCTATGTGTATTCTGGGAGCTATGTTTGGTCCTCTCCACCTGTCTGCCAGGTGAGTATTGTTACTTTGTGAGAAACTGTTTTGAGTTCAGACTGAGTTTGAGCCATCCTGTGTCTCGGCAGGGTAGGTCTGGTCATTGATATCATCCTGGTCACATCCTGCTGAGGTACCACATGGTTTTACCTTAAGAAGCCCTTTCACCTTTGGCTTTGTAGTTACAGAGTTCAGTTCCTAACTCTGAACTCAAGAGCACCAGGATACTTTGTGCTGGTGATCATTACATTAAGCGACTTCCATTAGCTGTTCAAGTCAAACACATTGACTTGTGACTGGAGTATGTACATACCAGATTAGGGAAAGCTCCTCAAAAGGATGCTACTGAACCATCAGCTTTTCATTTCCAGATTTAGATTCTGCATCTGAGCTCTCAATCTCTGCTGGATTATTCATACAATGTAAAATCACTATCCTGTCTAAAACCCTCTGCCTGAGGGGCAGTGACACTGCCTATGGGAGGCCAGACCAGAGTCTGTTTGCCCCCTGTAACAACACTGTGGGCGGCACAGTGGTTAGCACTGCTGCCTCACAGCGCCAGAGACCTGGGTTCAATTCCTGCCTCAGGCGACTGACTGTGGAGTTTGCACGTTCTCCCCGTGTCTGCGTGGGTTTCCTCCGGGTGCTCCGGTTTCCTCCCGCAGTCCAAAGATGTGCAGGTCAGGTGAATTGGCCACGCTAAATTGCCCGTAGTGTTAGGTGAAGGGGTAAATGTAGGGGAATGGGTCTGTGTAGGTTACGCTTCGGTGGGTCGGTGTGGACTTGTTGGGCCGAAGGGCCTGTTTCCACACTGTAGGGAATCTAATCTAATGGTGTAAAGCCTCAGTCCCTGTAGGACTGGGAGAATGGGCAGACGCTCCCTCACTCATTTAACTGCTGCAAACTTAAACATTCTTGTCTCCCTTACAGGAATATCCAGGTTTTAGTAACAGACTTAATCCCGTGGGCTGTACGGTGCGGCAGGACAGCTCAGTGTATGATGAACTTCCACTATGAGAATCGATGGGAACAGAGTCTCGAATCACTCAGAGAAGAGATTGGGATATTACCCTGTCCCACTGTTCAATCATAACATTGACGTGTTAGGAACACAGGAGTGAATTTAATTGTGTGGAGACAGCCTTATGATACCCTAAACTCCAGACATCATCGAAGGAGAAGTCATTGAGCAGAGGTGACTGACCATGAGGTGGGGACTGACCCCTTCCATCCCAGCCCACGTATTCAGGTCTAACACCTTCCAGAAACAGTGTAGACTCATGACGGTGCGGTGACCCGGTCCCAGTCTTGGGCTTGTTTTGGACTTAGAATAAGGATAATTAATAAATACAAGGGTAGGCCTCAAGCCTACGCTGCCATCCTAAGATTGACATTGATTTGTGTTCCTAATTCCACATCCCCATCCACCTGAGCTAAAGGGGTGAAGGTGGTGAAAACAAAATATCCCCATTGCTATCTTAAAGACTGCTGCCAGCCCAGTTACATGGGTATAGCTCACTGCTGGTTCCCAAACAATAACATTGGTGGCTCAGTGGTTAGCTGCCTCAGAGCGTCAAGGACCCAAGTTCGATTCCAGCTTTGGATGACTGCATGGGTTTCCTCCCACAGTCCAAGATATGCAGGTTCGGTGAATTGGGCATGTGTAGGTTAGATGCATTAGTCAGGGGTAAATGTAGAGTTATAGGGTCTGGGTGGGATACTCTTCAGAGGCTGGGTGTAGACTTGTTGGGCCAAATGGCCTGTTTCCACACTTCAGGGATTCTGATTTTTCTGCTGCTCCCAGTATTGGCTCCTGACTGCCATCTGCAGGGTTTCCTGCATGTTGTCAGGGCCTCTCTCTTTATTCCTTCAACATTAGTATTCACAGGATTACATTATGGGAAAAAAAAACCAAGTGTTTCAAAACACTGTCCTGGAATATGGTTCCTGCAGTTCCCAAAATGAACACTGTGCATGCTGCAATCTCAGAGGGAGCTCTGTGTCAACGTTCCCCAGTTCAGTCCCTCACTGCTGTGGGTCCCAGACAGTGAGTTCCTTTCTCTAGGCCCCTGGCTTTGACCCCTGTGCACGTGCCTTCCTCAGAGGAGGCCGAGAGCCTCCAGCTGTTCTCTCGCAGCTTGCCTTTCACTTTCAGTCGGCTGGCCTGGACAGCAGCCAGTATACTCGGCAGGTCCCACTGCGTCCTGATTAACGTATTGTCCACTGTGAAAATCCCATCCCGCGTGCGGCGAACGTGGGTACACACTGCTGATGACCTCAGCTCCAAACCGATCTCATGGACAAGCTTCCGCAGGTACTGCTGGGTCTCATGGAGACACTGGATCTCTGAGGAGAAAGGAGAATGTTCATCAACAGGAGTTGGATATCGTCAGGGTACCACTGCAAGCTGATGTAATTTTGGATTATGTCACTGTGGGGCAGCAGCGTATTGAGGAGGATTGATTCTTGCCCTCTCCTTGTTTCCCCCCTCCTCCAGTAATAAGTTGTTGACTTCACACTGACTATCTGGAACTGTTTCACTGTCCTGAAGCTCTGACGTGTGCAGGAGACACAGGGGGAGGTAGAGATTTGGGAAGACAAGTGCTCAAATGCAAATAGGAGTAGCCATGATGAAAGGCAAGGGTGAACAGGAGGTGACAAAGAGAAATGAGTGAGAGTGGTCCTGGGGTCAGAACAGCAGCCACTGTGTGCGCTCACACATATACATACAGACATATGCCAACAGGAAATAAACTGGAGACAACAGGAGGGGGTCAAGATGTGTTGTAATAAAACAATGTCGCTGTTTATATGGTGGAAGCAGCAAGGTCAGGCTGAGTATGTGCTGACACGATCAGACAGTCTGGGACAAGATGGGGGAGTGTGTCAGGAGAAGGGCAGGTAGGGTTGCCAGCAGAGGGCGTGGACCTGCCTGTGCAGTGTTGGGGAATGGGCTCTGAAACTCTTGGAGATGAAGCTTGTGCTGACAGCTCACTGCTGAAGAATGGACTCGATCCATAATCAGGGAGTGAGGAGCACAGAGGACATCAGGACCCCCCCTCACTCTATGGTGTGTTTCAGAAGGTACAGACGTACATACCTAGCGTGAAGCTTGGAGGGGAGAAGTGTACACACCGAATAGCGGTAATGATTGGAGGGGATTTATTCATGGGCCGTAACAGCCCCCGGGACGCAAGCTCATAGGCCTCCTGGCTTTTCAAATCAACATCTGAATACCTGGAACAAAGAACAGTGTTACTGAGATTATAGAACATGGTTAATCCAGCCAGCTCAGTATACTTCCACACTGGCACCCATACCCTCTATCAGCCTCACCAGGAACCAACCACAGTGTCTACTACCTCCTACACTTGCATACCCTGCCAAGGTTAACATGGGGGTCAGCACGTTGGGTTGGGTTGGGTGTTGATGCTGCTGAGTGGGGGTCTACCTACATCCCCAAAGACTGCAGCAATTCACAAGGCAGCCCACCCACACTTCCTTCAGCAGCAACTCGGGATGGGTAGCAACACCTACATCCCACATACGAATAAAATATTCACACTTATCCATGGGGCCCACAGCTTTACATCCAGTGCTATATCAGCCAGACTGTGGGGAAGGGTGCGCGACCCTGGATAACCTGGGCTGGGTGGGGAGGGGACAGATAAATAATAAGTCTGTACAATGGCCCTGACATAGAACAGGGCCTATCCCAGCCCCAGATTCAGGGAAAATACGAGCACAGCTTCAGTGAAATGGCGAGATGCGGACACTGCTGTGCTTCTAGCAGAAGGGACGTTCTCATCGCTCGCTGACAGAGGACTTTGACAGGGTAAATCAGCAGAAAGTGCTTCCACTCACACCGAGGTAAGCAGTCACCAGGGAGAACAGGTCGAAGGTGACAATCCTTTGATGCAGTGAGCTGGAATGCACTGTCAGGAGGAGGAATTTGACAAGCTACAAGGAGTGAGCTGGGGAACTGGGCTACTGATCGCTTTCATTGAGCTCGCACCAGCCCAATAAGCCATTCTGTTTCAATGATTCTGGTTAGGAGGATTTCCTTCACTGTGGGTGGGATAGATGATCACTTGGGCTTCTCGGTGAAAGCCCAGTGAGGGGCTGATCACACAACTCTCCCTCACTACATCCCGAGCTCTCGTACATACGTTAGCAGTGCTCGCTGGTGGCTGCCCTGGACCACGGCGATGATACGCTCCAGCCTGTCCTGTGTGATGTGATCTGCAACACAACATCATCCATTCAGTTCAGACAAAAGCAGAGGCTCCCACAGAGTAACATCAGCTGCACACGCTATCCCAGGAATACCGCAATGCTAGGAGCTCTGTCTCCCGAGGAATAAGGAGCCAGGCAGGATTGAGAAGGAGTTCCAGTGTCCACCATGAGCCTGGGACAGGCTGCAGGGAGCTCAGCCCATGGCAGCCGGATTACTGCCTGGTGACTGTTTCTCATCTGACGTGCCACAGGAAGTAAACGTGACCTCGATCAGACACACCATCCCAAATTAAATCATTCAAAATCCAGAACAGTGGCACAGCCACAGAACAGTTCCAAAATGAGAACAGATGAAAAGGCAAAGTGAACGTTAAGGGACAGAGGAATCAAGATTGAGACTGACTGGTATAAACAGGACAATCGGCAGGATTCGGGAGGGGAAGATGATCAAGGGACATGGGGGTATGGGACTAACGAGTTGTAAACAGGCTACTGGGATGATCTGTAGCTTAGAGTCGTTCGTGAATGCGAGAGAAGTGAGCCCAGTATTCATGCATCTCCTGGCTGCTTCTAAACACATGGTTGATTCAGGAAACTCAGGCCCACCGACTCTCTCCTGCTGAGTTGGCACACAGTGCTAGTTCTTACCATAAGTTGTTCTCTCAATCACTCTGCCTGTGTTTGAGAAGTCCTCAGTTGCTGTTCCAAAGCTGCCTTTCACAATGTATTCCTGAAAAATCAAAACCAGCCCTATAACGTGTGTCACTGGGCAAAGGGCTCAAACTCCAATGGGGGCTCATTTAGCAAAAAGTAAATAACAAACACACAAAATTAGAGAAGGGGTGACAAAATATTAGAATGCAAATACGACAAGTAATTACAAAAGCACATAGCTTTGATCTTTATGTCGTCGTTGTCTACAGGAATAGTGCCAGAAGACTGGAGGAGAGCAAATGCTGTCCCCTTGTTCAAGAAGGGGAGTAGATAGTTATAAACCAGTGAGCCTGACTTCGGTTGTGGGTTAAGTGTTGGAAAGGATTAGAAGAGTTAGGATCTATAATCATCTAGAAAGGAATAAGTTGAATAGGGACAGTCAACACGGTTTTGTGAAGAGTAGGGTATGCCCCTCAAACCTTATTGAGTTCTTTGAGATGATGACCAAACAGGTGGATGAGGGTAAAGTGGTCGATGTGGTGCATATCGATTTCAGTAAGGCATTTGATAAGTTTCTCCACGGTAAGTTATTGCACAAAATATAAAGGCATGGGATTGAGGGTGATTTAGCGGTTTGGATCAGAAGTTGGCGAGATGAAAGAAGACAGAGGGTGGTGGTTGATGGGAAATGTTCATCCTGGAGTTACTAGTGGTATACCACAAGGATTTTCTTGGGGCCACTGCTGTTTGTCATTTTCATAAATGACCTGGATGAGGGTGTAGAAGGATGGGTTAGTAAATTTGTGGATGACACTAACGTCGGTGAAATTGTGGATAGTGCGGAAGGATATTGTAGGTTACAGAGGGAAATAAATAAACTACAGAGCTGGGCTGAGAGATGGCAAGTGGAATTTAATGCAGAAAAGTGTGAGGTGATTCACTTTGGGAGGAGTAACAGGAATATAGAGTACTGGGCTAATGGTAAGATTCTTGGTAATGTAGACGAGCAGAGAGATCTCGGTGTCCATGTACATAGATCCCTGAAAGTTGCCACCCAGGTTGATAGAGTTGTTAAGACGACATAAAGTGCGTTAGCTTTTATTGGTAGAGGGATTGAGTTTTGGAGCCACAAGGTCATGCTGCAGCTGTACAAGACTCTGGTGCGGCCGCACTTGGAATATTGTGTACAGTTCTGGTCGCTGCATTATAGGAAGAACGTGGAAACATTGGAAAAGGTGCAGAGATTTATCAGGATGTTGCCTGGTATGAGGAAAGTTTTTATGAGGAAAGACTGAGGGCTTGAGGCTGTTTTCGTTAGAAGGTTAAGAGATGACTTAAGAGAGACATACAAGATAATCAGAAGGTTAGACAGGGTGGACAGTGAGAGCCTTTTTCCTCAGATGGTGATGGCGAGCACGAGGGAATACAGCTTTAAATTGCGGGGTGATAGATATAGGACAGATGTCAGAGGTAGTTTCTTTACTCAGAGTAGCTAAGGCGTGGAATTCCCTGTCTGCAACAGTGGTAGACTCGCCAACATTAACGGCATTTAAATGGGCATTGGATAAACATACGGATGAGAATGGAATAGTGTAGGTTAGATGGGCTTCAGGTTGGTTCCACAGGTCGGCCCAACATCGAGGGCCGAACCGTGCTGTAATGTTCGATGAAAAGCGGACTCTGGTGCAAGGGGAATTGAACACAAAACTAGAGAAGTCTTCCCAGAGTTGTACAGGGATTGGTGAGACCTCATTTAGAGTAGTGGGTACAGTTTTGTCAAGGAGGGAGAAACGTGTCGGATACAGTTTTGAAACGGTAGCCTTGGCTGATTTCTGAGATGTAGGGGTGACCTTAGAAGGAAAGAGTGAGCAGGTTGGACCATCCTTATTGGGGTTTCGAAAACTGGGAGGGGATCCAGAGACAGGAACAAAGGGGCTGTTTCCCCCTGGGCTGGGGAATCTAGAACAGGGGAACAATCTTAGGAGAAGGGGCCAATCCTTTCAGACTGAGGTGAGGTCAAAGAACTTTACTCAAAGGGTGGCAAATCTTTTGAGTTCTTTCACCAGAGAGTTGTGGATGCTCACTCTCAGCAACTCTCTCTGATACCTTTTCAAAAACCGCAAGCGAGTTTATCAAATATAATTTGTCCCTAACCCTGTGCTGACTCCCATTATTGACACTGCATTTGTCCGTATAAAGTCAGGGAGATGTACAGCACAGAAACAGATCCTTCAGTCCAACTCATCCATGCCGACCAGATATCCAAAATTAATCCAGTCCCATTTGCCAGCACCTGGTCCATATCCCTCCAAATCCTTCCTATTCATATACCCATCCAAGTGCTTCTTAAATGCTGTAACTGTACCAGCCTATTCCATTCACGTACCACCCTCTGCGTGAAAAAGTTGCTCCTTAAATAACTTAACCACTTCCTCTGGCAGCTCATTCCATACACGTACCACCCTCTGTGTGAAAAAGTTGCTCCTTAAATAACTTAAAATTTTCCCCTCTCACCTTAGACCTACACTCTCTAGTTCTGGACTCCCCCACCCCAGGGAAAAGACTGTCTATTTACCCTATCCATGCCCCTTATGATTTTATAAACCTCTATAATGTCACCCCCCAGCCTCCGACGCTCCAGGGAAAACAGCCCCAGCCTGTTCAGCCTCTCCCTATAGCTCAAATCCTCCAATCCTTGTAAATCTTTTCTGAACCGTTTCAAGTTTCACATCATCTTTCTGATAGGAAGGAGACCAGAATTGCACGCAATACTCCAACACTGGCCTAACCAATGTCCTGTACAGCCGCAACATGACCTCCCAACTCCTGTACTCAATACTCTGACCAATAAAGG
>NC_057739.1:2886835-2888931 GCF_004010195.1 Chiloscyllium plagiosum
CACTCCCTCAGCACTGACCCTCTGACAGTGCCCACTCCCTCAGCACTGACCCTCCGACAGTGCGGCACTCCCTCAGCACTGACCCTCCGACAGTGCCCACTCCCTCAGCACTGACCCTCCGACAGTGCGGCGCTCCCTCAGCACTGACCCTCCCACAGTGCGGCACTCCCTCAGCACTATTCTGGGTTGTCAGTCTGGTTGATGAGTTTATGGAATGTGGTTTGAACCCATGGCCCAGTGGGACTGATTGCTGATTCAGGGTAAAGTTAGGGAGTAGCTCTTGTGGGTGATGGAGAACCCTGTGAATTAATTATTTACTGAGAAGGACAGGTTCCAGACTGCAGGGAAATCTGGTCCCAGAATCTGAGTAGCATTACCTTGGTCAGGTGGCAGTGGTGGAGACCGTTTAGCTGCTTGTTTCCATTTCCAACACCCAGCACTGTTGGGATAAAACAGCAGACCGTCTGTTAGTGATTTGCCTGATCCTATAAGGCTGCATCATTCTGGAGGCTGCCCCTGTTACACCCAGTTCAGCGGGCGCTGTGTGAGGGCAGTAGCTTACAATCCCAACCGGGCTGCCCCCCGGATGCTGTCAATTTGATCACCTCAGGTCTGTCAGTTTAGCAAACCCTTTCAAATAAAACAGATCAGAAAATAAGATTCAGTGTCACAACACACACTTACCCAGCACACCAGAGGATTGCCAGTCCAGGCGGTGACCAGCCCCCACCTTCAGACCAACAAATCTCGGACCTGTCACTGGAATAGAACAACTCAGTGAGTGAGTGCCAGCTGCAGTGCTGCCAACCATAGTACGCCAATGACATGGGTAAGGAAATCTCCTGCTGATGCCTATGTCCTGATAAATCAGATTGGAGAGAATACCGAGATTGGAAACAGTGCAGACATACTCTGGGTGAGGCATTTCATTGCCCACCACCAAGAGTGGCTTGGCAGCAGCACTACTGCTCCACGTGATCGGGTCCTAGCTGCTAGACTGGGTCAGGTGATGATGGAACCAACAAGAGAGAGAAACATACTCGACCTCATCCTTACCAAGTTGCCAGCTGCAGATACACCTGTCCATGACAGTATCGGTAAGAGCGACCACTGCACAGTCCTTGTGGAGACCAAGGCCTGCCGTCACATTGAGAATAAGCTCCACTGCGTTGTATGGCACTATCACTGTGCTACATTCTGACTTCAAACTGATCTAGCAACTCCGGACTGGGCATCCATGAGGCACTGTGGGCCATCAACAGCAGTAGAACTGTGCTCCAGCACAATCTGTAACCTCATGGCCCAGCATATCCCCCATTCAACCATTACCATCAAGCCAGGGCATCAACCCTGGTTCAATGGAGAGTACAGGAGGGCACGGCAGGAGCAGCACCAGGCAGACCTGAAAATGAGGGGTGTGGGGAGAAACAGAAGGAGTTGTTCATTGGAGGAGCAGGACAGGAAGGTGGATCCCTGAGGACCAACTACATTGCCAGAACGTCAAACTTTAACTTCACAGGGAAGTATCTGATGGATTGACGGGTGAGTATTCAATATACTGTTTTAATTGTATGACATTATGATCTTTTGCTTTAAATTCTGTGTCTTATGATCCTGTCCCATGAGTTACCTGATGAGAAGCAGCACTCCGAAAGCTAGTACTACCAAATAAACCTGTTGGACTATAACCTGGTGTTGTGTGATTTCTAACGTTGTCCATCCCAGTCCAATGTTGGCACCTCCACATAATGAGGATCAAGTTACTTGCTTTGAAAAAGAAGTAGACAGGCAGGTGGCTGGAGGAACACAGCAAGGCAGGCAGCATCAGGAGGGACAGGGAGGAGGCTGGAGGAACACAGCAAGACAGGCAGCATCAGGAGGGACAGGCAGGAGGCTGAGGGAACACAGCAAGGCTGGCAGCATCAGGAGGGAGAGGCAGGAGGCTGAGGGAACACAGCAAGGCAGGCAGCATCAGGAGGGACAGGCAGGAGGCTGGAGAAACACAGCAAGGCAGGCAGCATCAGGAGGGACAGGCAGGAGGCTGGAGAAACACAGCAAGGCAGGCAGCATCAGGAGGGACAGGCAGGAGGCTGGAG
>NC_057739.1:2891544-2895479 GCF_004010195.1 Chiloscyllium plagiosum
GGCAGCATCAGGAGGGACAGGCAGGAGGATGGGGGAACACAGCAAGGCTGGCAGCATCAGGAGGGACAGGCAGGAGGCTGGGCGAACACGGCAAACCAGGCAGCATCAGGAGGGACAGGCAGGAGGCTGAGGGAACACAGCAAGGCAGGCAGCATCAGGAGGTGGAGACATCAACCTTTCGGGTGTAACCTACATCTGAAACATTGACGTCTCCACCTCCTGATGCTGCCTGGCTTGCTGTGTTCCTCCAGCCTCCTGTCGGTCTACTTTGGATTCCAGCATCTGCAGTTTTATTGTCTCTTTAAAAAAAAAGTGCAGCAATTCTTCAATAATCTCTTTTTTTCCCCCCAAGCTGTTCTATTTCCCCTTTCAGTTCACAATCAAAAAATACAGAAAGGTATCACGTTTTGTCAAGTATTAGTAGGGTTTCTCTTGATTAGTAAGGCTTAGTAACAGAAGAGTCTATTATTATTGGCAAAACATTTTCAACAATAATGAGCTTTATTAAGGTCGACTAGTATTAACAAGTTATTAATGATTAAAGGAATCGCAGGGCAGCTCCAAGCTGGGAGTGAATCCTGGAATTCCCTCTCTAAGGACAATGTGTCCTCTTATAGCACATGGATGGTTAACGGTTCAAGAAGGCAGCTCACCGCCACCTTCACAAGGACAGTTAGCGATGGGGAATAAATGTTGGTCAGCCAGCAATGCCCACATACCCAAATTAAGTTTTTAAAATTACATACAGCAATATTCTAATTTCCAGCATGAACCTCTGCAATTCTAAGGATGTACTCTAGACCAGAATTAAGGACTGTATTTTTGCACCCACACAGTTTTAATGCCTGTATGCATGCAGGGAGACAGTGAGGACTGTGGATGCTGGAGATCAGAGTCGCGAGTGTGGTGCTGGGAAAGCGCAGCAGGTCAGGCAGCATCTGAGGAACAGGAGAATCGACGTTCCAGGCCCGAAACGTTGATTCTCCTGCTCCTCGGATGCTGCCTGACCTGCTGTGCTTTTCCAGCACCACACTCGCGACCATGAATGCTGAATGCACTCAATCCCCCTCCCATTGATTGCAAGCCCAGAGTTTACAGCACAGTTCACTGCACTCTGTATTCAGTGCCCTTATCCCATCTCCCTTACCTCGTGGGTGACTGGCCAGTACTGGGACTTGGGTTACAGTCAGTTGGGTTTCATTTCCATTCTCATTGTTGATTAAACTTGGCACAAACCGGATTTGCTGCTGAATAACTGGCTGCTCCAAGGTGTTGAGTTCTGTCCCAGGATGAGAAGATACATGGTTAAGGAGATCCCTATCACTGTTCCAAGCAGATATGACAAACGCACACAACACAACAAACCAAAAAGATTGTCTGGGGGAGAAGGGGTTAGGGGTCACAGGCTGGGGTTAAGGGTCAGTGTTAGGGGTCACGGGCTGGGGGTGAGGGTCAGTGTTAGGGGTCACGGGCTGGGGTTAAGGGTCAGTGTTAGGGGTCACGGGCTGGGGTTCAGGGTCAGTGTTAGGGGGGCCCTCACCATTCAGTAGTTTGCTTTCCACGGTGTCTCGAGTCCGTTTCCAGTGAATTCCGGGCGGTTTGTAAACGGCGAACACACCGTGCAGCCTGAGCAGGGCGGAGCGGGAACCGCCGGCCATCCCCCGTCACCTCAGCCCCGGCAGGAACCGCCCCCTCACCCCTGACCACTGACCCCTGACCCCGCCACACGGGCCTCCCGCCGGACGATCATTGGTCTGCCTGACGCGCCGTCCTTGCTCATTGGCCAAGCATCTCCATACAGCGCCCTCTGCCGCTCCGGAGGTATCACTGAGCACACCCCCCCCAACACACAGCGCCCTCTGCCGCTCCGGAGGTATCACTGAGCACACCCCCCCCAACACACAGCGCCCTCTGCCGCTCCGGAGGTATCACTGAGCACACACCCCCAACACACAGCGCCCTCTGCCGCTCCGGAGGTATCTCTGAGCACACGCCCCCAACACACAGCGCCCTCTGCTGCTCCGGAGGTATCACTGAGCACACACCCCCCAACACACAGCGCCCTCTGCCGCTCCGGAGGTATCTCTGAGCACACGCCCCCAACACACAGCGCCCTCTGCTGCTCCGGAGGTATCACTGAGCACACGCCCCCAACACACAGCGCCCTCTGCTGCTCCGGAGGTATCACTGAGCACACGCCCCCAACACACAGCGCCCTCTGCTGCTCCGGAGGTATCACTGAGCACACGCCCCCAACACACAGCGCCCTCTGCTGCTCCGGAGGTATCACTGAGCACACGCCCCCAACACACAGCGCCCTCTGCTGCTCCGGAGGTATCACTGAGCACACGCCCCCAACACACAGCGCCCTCTGCTGCTCCGGAGGTATCACTGAGCACACGCCCCCAACACACAGCGCCCTCTGCTGCTCCGGAGGTATCACTGAGCACACGCCCCCAACACACAGCGCCCTCTGCTGCTCCGGAGGTATCACTGAGCACACACTCCTAACCCACAGCGCCCTCTGCTGCTCCGGAGGTATCACTGAGCACACGCCCCCAACACACAGCGCCCTCTGCTGCTCCGGAGGTATCACTGAGCACACACTCCTAACCCACAGCGCCCTCTGCCGCTCCGGAGGTATCACTACTGCCTTCCCACAACCTCTTGAGTGTGAGTGTGTGGGACCTTGGGTTCATGTCACACTACAGGTGACCCCACTACACACACACACACACACTCCCCCACATACACATGGAGGTTTGAGGGGGTGGGGGGAGTGGGGATTTATATTTGCAAAATTACATTTGCCTTTGGTCAACACGGTCCTGCTCCTCAGATGGTGCCTGACCTGCTGTAACTCCCCAGTGCCACCCCCTCACCCCTGACCCATCCCCAGCCTCTGCAGCCCTCACTGCCTCCTGGTAACCTGTTATCTTCAACATTAAAGCTGCATTGAGGAAGGCCAGAGTTCAACTTCATTTTAAAAATAATTGTAATTTTCTAGATTAAGGACGTAGTGCTGAGTTTTGAGATTAAGGAGCGATTGTGTGCTCTACGTGGAGCCCGAGGCTGAGCAGGTTTGGGGGTTGGTGGGGTATCAGGAGCAGCAAACCCCGAGGAGTGAGAGAGTGTTAGATCCCCATCCCCTCCCGAAATCAGGGAGGGTGTCTCTTTCCCAGGCCCAGGGGTGTCTGCGAAATGGCTGGACTGGAACACGGAAGTGAAGGGGGATGACCTATGGCTGCCAGTGTCCACACTGGGACAGGGGGGTGTGAGGGCAGAGGCACAGCATGAGATTAAAAATCAGCACCTCAAAGCGAGCAATCTCTCAGGGTTATCACCTGAACCACACACCAGTTGACCCAGGAACAACGAGTGATCTGATGGACTGGTGTGGGCAAGAGAGGGGCAGTGGCATCAGAACAAGCTGTAACACTGGGGTGTCGTTGGCATCGGGAGACAAATGTTCCAGGACGTGAATCTTTCAGCCAGGAGACCATGCGTTAGCTCATTCAACAACACACAGGGAACCATTCAACACAGACTGCATGAGGCTGGTGTGAGTGAGTGAGGAGCTTGGGAAAGTGAATGATCTCCAGGTCAGTGGAAGAGTAAAGGCTGTGCCTTGTCGCTGTGAGAAGGAAACAGTGCCACTGCAAAGGGACAAGTGTCCCACTGCAACAAACCTGGACGACCACTATCTGGTCATACCACTCGGACTCTGAAATACTCCAGCCCCTTTCCAAAGGCTGATGAACCAGATGGTGCTGGGCATGTCTCATTGTGTCGTGTAGGTAGCCATCCTCCTGGTGAACAGAGACACGTGGGAAACACACTTGGAGAAACTGCAAGCACTAGCTTTCGGAGCGACGCTCCATCAGGTGGATGAAAGACCACAAGATGAAGGAGCGTCGCTCTGAAAGCTAGTGTGC
>NC_057739.1:2895979-2899413 GCF_004010195.1 Chiloscyllium plagiosum
TCCAGTGTGTCTCTACTCCAGTCCAGTGTGTCTACTCCAGTCCAGTGTGTCTCTACTCCAGTCCAGTGTGTCTCTACTCCAGTCTGTCTCTACTCCAGTCCAGTGTGTCTCTACTCCAGTCCAGTGTGTCTCTACTCCAATCCGGTGTGTCTCTACTCCAGTCCGGTGTGTCCCTACTCCAGTCCAGTGTGTCTCTACTCCAGTCCAGTGTGTCCCTACTCCAGTCCAGTGTGTCGCTACTCCAGTCCAGTGTGTCTCTACTCCAGTCCAGTGTGTCCCTACTCCAGTCCAGTGTGTCTCTACTCCAGTCCAGTGTGTCTCTACTCCAGTCCAGTGTGTCCCTACTCCAGTCCAGTCCAGCAATGGCTTTGACAAAGGGTAAGTTAGACTCGAAACGTCAGCTCTCTTCTCTCCTTACAGATGCTGCCAGACCTGCTGAGGTTTTCCAGCATTTACTGAAAACACCAAATGCTGGAGATCACACAGGTCAAACAGCATCCTTGGAATGAGAGCAAGCTAGTGTATTGAGTCTAGATGCACTCTGCTCAAACTGAAATAGAATTGCAGTCCACTCCAGCAGGGCACAGTTTACCACTTCAAGGCTAGGCAGCATAGCATTCTCGTATAAAGGGGGGAACTGTTGCACACGACTCTAAAAGAGGGCTGTATTGTTATCCCCCTCCAACACAGGGCACTGTTTCCCTTGGCTACAACAGAGGGAAGCGTTGTCAACAAAAGATAAAGCTGAAGCATTTGCAACAACCTTCAGCCAGAAGTGATTAGATTACATTAGATTACTTTACAGTGGGGAAACAGGCCCTTCCGCCCAACAAGTCCACACCGCCCCGCCGAAGCGTAACCCACCCAGACCCATACCCCTACATTTACCCCTTCACCTAACACTACGGGAAATTTAGCGTGGCCAATTCACCCTGACCTACACATCTTTTGGACTGTGGGAGGAAACCGGAGCACCCGGAGGAAACCCACGCAGACACGGGGAGAACGTGCAAACTCCACACAGTCAGTCACCTGAGGCGGGAATTGAACCCGGGTCTCAGGCGCTGTGAGGCAGCAGTGCTAACCACTGTGCCACCTGAATCACAAATGCCAGTCTCCAGCCATTCAGTTCATTCCGTCTGATATCAAGAAGCAGCAATAATACTGAAGACTTGCCACTCTCCTAGCCAGGCTGTTCCAGTACAGTTACTACACTGGACCTACTCGACAATGTGAAAACTGCCCAGGTATATTCTTAGTTTGATACAATCTGCCTGTGTAACACGCAAAATATTTTTCACTGTATCTCAGTACATGTGACAACAATCAATCAAACTCAAACTTTATACAAAAAGCAGGACAAATCCAACCCAGCCAACTACTGCCCTCTCAGCCTACTCTTGACCATCAGTAAAGTGATGGATGGTGCTATCAAGCAGCACCTGCTCAGCAATAACCTGTTCAGTGAGGCCCAGTTTGGGTTCTGCCAGGGCCACTCAGCCCCTGACCTCATTCCAGCCTTAGTTCAAACATTGAAAGAGCTACATTCCAGAGGCTGAGGTGAGACATCATGGTTGTATTTGATTGAGTGCCCTGACAAAACTGGAGTCAATGGGTATCAGGGGGGCACATTCTCATACTTGACACATAGGAAGGTAGGTGTAGTTAATGAAGGCCAAGATTAGAGTGGAGCTGGAAAAGCACAACAGGTCAGGCAGCATCCGAGGAGCAGGAGAATCGACGTTTCGGGCAAATGCTCTTCATCAGGAATGAGGCTGGGAGAGATAAATGGGAGGGGAGTGGAGAGATAAATGGGAGGGGAGTGGAGAGATAAATGGGAGGGGAGTGGAGAGATAAATGGGAGGGGAGTGGAGAGATAAATGGGAGTGATAGGTCAGGGAGGAGGCTGGAGCAGATAGGTGGGAAGGAAGACTGACAGGTGGGACAGGTCATGAGGGCGGTGCTGAGCTGGAAAGTTGGAACTGGGGGTAAGTTGGGGGGAGGGGAAATGCTCCAATAGGTACAGCCTGCACTTTGGTAGATCAGGGACCACACTGCGTTCTTGTATGACAAGGGGAGACATTACACTCCACTCTGATTGCACCATCCACATTGCTCTGATATGGGGTGGTAGATCTCCATTGCAATGGATAAGCAGTATTGCACTCTCGTACAAAAGGGGGTAGTGTTGCAGTGTTCTCCAGCAGGGGGTGGTGCTGCAGTCCATTCCCACATGAGGCAATGCTATCACCTTGCTCCAGCAGGGGGTGGTGGTGTATCAATGAGCAAGAGTTACACTCTGGTACAACAGTGAGCTGGCAGTGTTCTCACACAGCCCAACAGATTCAGATTCAGGTTTTAGATTTTATTGACATGTGTGCTCAAGTACAGGAGTACGGTGAAAAGTGCATATTGTACTTCAGATCTGTGTTCACTGGGGAAGACACAAGCAATCTCCCTGAGGTAACAGTGGCTGAAGGACCTGAACTCAAGGGAATTTATATTTGCCAGGAATTAGTGTTGGAGAGACTGTTAGGTCTGAAGGTTGATAAGTCCCCGGGGCCTGATGGTCTACATCCCAGGGTACTGAAGGAGGTGGCTCGAGAAATCGTAGATGCGTTGGTGAT
The DNA here is from genome assembly GCF_004010195.1 of Chiloscyllium plagiosum. NCBI lineage: Eukaryota > Metazoa > Chordata > Chondrichthyes > Orectolobiformes > Hemiscylliidae > Chiloscyllium > Chiloscyllium plagiosum. The sequence continues at coordinate 2,898,607 of NC_057739.1, forward strand.
TATTTTCCAGAGTTTGATAAATTCAGGATCAGTTCCTACGGATTGGAGGGTGGCTAATGTTTTATCACTTTTTAAGAAAGGTGGGAGAGAGAAAGCAGGAAATTATAGACCAGTTAGTCTGACCTCAGTGGTGGGAAAGATGCTGGAGTCAATTATAAAGGATGAAATTACGACACATCTGGATAGCAGTAACAGGATAGGTCAGAGTCAGCATGGATTTATGAAGGGGAAAACATGCTTGACTAATCTTCTGGAATTTTTTGAGGATGTAACTCTGAAGATGCACAAGGGAGATCCAGTGGATGTAGTGTACCTGGACTTTCAGAAAGCCTTTGATAAAGTCCCACATAGGAGGTTAGTGAGCAAAATTAGGGCACATGGTATTGGGGGCAAAGTACTGACTTGGATTGAAAGTTGTTTGGCTGACAAAAAACAAAGAGTAGTGATAAACGGCTCCTTTTGGAATGGCAGGCAGTTACCAGTGGGGTACCGCAGGGATCAGTGCTGGGACCGCAGCTTTTTACAATATATATTAATGATATAGAAGATGGTATTAATAGTAACATTAGCAAATTTACTGATGATACTAAGCTGGGTGGCAGGGTGAAATGTGAGGAGGATGTTAGGAGATTACAGGGTGACCTGGACAGGTTAGGTGAGTGGTCAGATGCATGGCAGATGCAGTTTAATGTGGATACATGTATGGTTATCCACTTTGGTGGCAAGAACAGGAAGGCAGATTACTACCTAAATGAAATCAATTTAGGTAAAGGGGCAGTACAAAAAGATCTGGGTGTTCTTGTACAC
>NC_057739.1:2899759-2928712 GCF_004010195.1 Chiloscyllium plagiosum
TCTTTACCCAGAGAGTGGTGGCTGTGTGGAATGCTCTGCCCCAGAGGGCAGTGGAGGCCCAGTCTCTGGATTCATTTAAGAAAGAGTTGGATAGAGCTCTCAAGGATAGTGGAATCAAGGGTTATGGAGATAAGGCAGGAACAGGATACTGATTAAGGATGACCAGCCATGACCATATTGAATGGTGGTGCAAGCTCGAAGGGCAGAATGGCCTACTCCTGCACATATTGTCTGTTATTGTGAACATGGCACCATCTCAGGTCCCGAGGTGACTAGGTACAAAGTAGTACAGGTAGTTCTGAGATAACACGCGCTTTGACAGTGTGATTTGGCTGAAGAATTAGGGAAGTGTTGTGGAGAAGGCTCACCTCCAATTACAATAGTGCGATCCCAGCGGCGGTCGGTTCACAAAATTCATTCTGCGCAAGTGCCAATGTCCGCACTGAAATCTCTGTGTGAGATACTGTATATAGAGCAGCTTTTTCACATTTTTAAAATGTACTGTGTGAAATTTATTTTTGTTTCATTAATAAATATAATTTCAACCTTTATTCCAGCTGTGTTAGACTCTTGGGTGATTTTTGAGCGATTGCGAGTGATATTTTTTGCTGGTCTGCCCCTCAGCCCACTTTTCCCATCGGCCCTATTATTTCTATTATGTGATTTCCTATTAAGCAAGGTTTCATCAGAACGCAATTACGGTGTTACAGGAGAACTACCTGTAAGAGAAATGAGAGACGGCAGTGTTGCGTTCTCCTACAACAGTGAGCAGTGTTGCACTCCACTCCAACAGTGGGCAATACAACAGGAGCCAGAGCTATCTGTTTGGGGTGATGTGACAGCACTCTGGTACAACAGGATGCAGGTGGTGTGGCATTCTGCTCCTAGGGGAGGGGAAGGGGGGAAAGGTTGCACTCCAGTACAATAGAGAGCTCCACTTGTTCTGGGATATGAGTAGGAGGGATGGGCCTGGGGAAGAGCAGGTTTTTCTGGTCCAGGTTGACAGACCCCTCTCACAAGGGATACGACTATTATTGACCCCAGCAAAGCAAGAGCCAATGCTCCACTCCAGTAAGTAGATGTCTACTTCCACAGACTACTAAAGAACAGCATGATTCCTCCATTCTCCCATGGGCCATTGCAACTACATTCCATTCCAGTGCAGCACTCCCTCGGGGCTGACCCTCCGACAATGCGATGCTCCCCTACCGCTGACCCTCCAACATGCGGCGCTCCCTCAGCACTGACCCTCCTACAATGCGACACTCCCTCGGCGCTGACCCTCAGACAGTGCGATCTCCCCTACCGCTGACCCTCCTACAGTACAGCGCTCCCTCAGCACTGACTCTCCCACAGTGCAGCACTCCCTCAGCGCTGACCCTCCTACAGTGCAGCGCTCCCTCTGTGCTGACCCTCCTTCATGCGGCGCTCCCAATGCTGACCCTCCTACAGTGCAGCACTCCCTCACTGCTGACCCTCCTACATGCAGTGCTCCCTCACTGCTGACCCTCCTACATGCTGTGCTCCCTCAGTGCTGACCCTCCTACAGTGCGCACTCCCTCAGCACTGACTCTCCCACAGTGCGCGCTCCCTCCGTGCTGACCTTCTGATAGTGTGACGCTCCCTCAGCATTGACCCTCCAACGATGTCACTCCCTCAGCGCTAAGCCTACCAAAAATGTCATACTCCCTCAGTGCTGACCCTCCAACAGTGGGGTGCACCCTCAGTACTGCACAGTACCCATACGGTCCAGTCTACATGTTAGCAACTGGTCTGGCCTGGGTCCCAGTCTTCTGTATCCCACATCTAGCCATTAAGGGAACTGGAAAACATGCAGAATGGGCAGACCCCAACTGTAGCAGCTCAGGATTTCAGTGCCCATTCCAAATTGACTCGGACAGTGACTGATGACAGATAAGTATCATGGTGCAGGGGTAGGAGGGTGAGTGAGGGGGGTAACATGAGGGTGAGGGGAGGTAGGTGGTTGCCAGGAGTGGGAAGGTGGTGTGAGGGGAAAGGAGGAGATTAGTTCATGGAGGGGGTGCTCAGTTCAATAGTAACTCAAGAGTTAAAGCAAGGCTTTAATCCTCAACTGTTAAACTGAAGTAAGTTCGAACCTCTGGAATTGTGTAAGATACAGGTTCCGTTTCAGTGTGCTACAGCCACAGGGGGAAACATTGATTAGAATTTTCAATGGTAGGGAGAATTCCCTGGGAGTTTGCTGTGCTGGGAATCCTGCTTTATATCGACCCACAGCTCCTGTTTAATTCGGAAACAACTCTCTGGCCATGGAAATATCCAGATCCACGGATTCCACTTTGAAAGTTCCACACAGACACCAGCACCAGTGGAAAAGTCACTTTATTAAAAAAAAGAGAACACAGGCGCCCTCTCCAACAGAGAGAACGCTGGAGGATTTGTTCAGTACCTTTTTCAGGTCGTACCAACTGTAATAAAACGTAAACTCAAACTCAGGGTGGGGGTGGGGAGGGGAGTGTGCTGAGACTGTGCTCTCATCTCCTGCTAAGCCCCTGTACTCGGAGTGTGTGAGACAGAGACAGACAATAGTGTTCGAAAGACATCTTGAATCACAGCAAAAGTAAACAATGTGTGGGGTTCACACGGACACAGAGGGAGTTCGATATGACCTGTCCACCCAAGACTGAGACACTGTATAGGGTTTAGCTTTGCTGGTCTGTTACACGAGTGAGGTTAGGAAAATGCTAACTGTCTGTAAAGTGCTACCTGCTGCCAGACAGGTTCTGAACGCGAACACAGACAGACACACACACACACACACACACACACACACACACGGACACAGACACACACACGGACACAGACAGAGCTGGAGTGAGGGGTTTCAGGTGCTGCTGGAGTGGTCAGGGCAGGCAGCTGGTGGGTGACAAGGAGATCTCTGCTCTGGCAGGATGGAAGAGGCCTGTCTCAGTTCGACATTGCTGGCTGTCGGTCAGATGAAAGTGGAGTCGAGCTGGCTGTTCTCGTGATGGCTTTGGGAGCGAGCGGTGAAAAGCTGCTTGATCAGGGCCACCTTCTCCTGTTCCAACTGGGTAATCCGATCACTCTTTGCACTCACCTCCTGCAACAATACAATCACTCATTAGATCAGAGTGCCCCAGAGCCAGCAGCAACCCCTTCCCCAGGGTCAGACCCAGACCCCAGGCCACAATCCCAGCCAATCTGCACAACATCTCTCCACACCCCCTCAACCACTCTTAAACCACACTCCCTCCTTAACCAAACAATCCCACACCACACTCCCTCCTTAACCAAACAATCCCACACCACACTCCCTCCTTAACCAAACAATCCCACACCACACTCCCTCCTTAACCAAACAATCCCACACCACACTCCCTCCTTAACCAAACAATCCCACACCACACTCCCTCCTTAACCAAACAATCCCACACCACACTCCCTCCTTAACCAAACAATCCCACACCACACTCCCTCCTTAACCAAACAATCCCACACCACACTCCCTCCTTAACCAAACAATCCCACACCACACTCCCTCCTTAACCAAACAATCCCACACCACACTCCCTCCTTAACCAAACAATCCCACACCACACTCCCTCCTTAACCAAACAATCCCACACCACACTCCCTCCTTAACCAAACAATCCCACACCACACTCCCTCCTTAACCAAACAATCCCACACCACACTCCCTCCTTAACCAAACAATCCCACACCACACTCCCTCCTTAACCAAACAATCCCACACCACACTCCCTCCTTAACCAAACAATCCCACACCACACTCCCTCCTTAACCAAACAATCCCACACCACACTCCCTCCTTAACCAAACAATCCCACACCACACTCCCTCCTTAACCAAACAATCCCACACCACACTCCCTCCTTAACCAAACAATCCCACACCACACTCCCTCCTTAACCAAACAATCCCACACCACACTCCCTCCTTAACCAAACAATCCCACACCACACTCCCTCCTTAACCAAACAATCCCACACCACACTCCCTCCTTAACCAAACAATCCCACACCACACTCCCTCCTTAACCAAACAATCCCACACCACACTCCCTCCTTAACCAAACAATCCCACACCACACTCCCTCCTTAACCAAACAATCCCACACCACACTCCCTCCTTAACCAAACAATCCCACACCACACTCCCTCCTTAACCAAACAATCCCACACCACACTCCCTCCTTAACCAAACAATCCCACACCACACTCCCTCCTTAACCAAACAATCCCACACCACACTCCCTCCTTAACCAAACAATCCCACACCACACTCCCTCCTTAACCAAACAATCCCACACCACACTCCCTCCTTAACCAAACAATCCCACACCACACTCCCTCCTTAACCAAACAATCCCACACCACACTCCCTCCTTAACCAAACAATCCCACACCACACTCCCTCCTTAACCAAACAATCCCACACCACACTCCCTCCTTAACCAAACAATCCCACACCACACTCCCTCCTTAACCAAACAATCCCACACCACACTCCCTCCTTAACCAAACAATCCCACACCACACTCCCTCCTTAACCAAACAATCCCACACCACACTCCCTCCTTAACCAAACAATCCCACACCACACTCCCTCCTTAACCAAACAATCCCACACCACACTCCCTCCTTAACCAAACAATCCCACACCACACTCCCTCCTTAACCAAACAATCCCACACCACACTCCCTCCTTAACCAAACAATCCCACACCACACTCCCTCCTTAACCAAACAATCCCACACCACACTCCCTCCTTAACCAAACAATCCCACACCACACTCCCTCCTTAACCAAACAATCCCACACCACACTCCCTCCTTAACCAAACAATCCCACACCACACTCCCTCCTTAACCAAACAATCCCACACCACACTCCCTCCTTAACCAAACAATCCCACACCACACTCCCTCCTTAACCAAACAATCCCACACCACACTCCCTCCTTAACCAAACAATCCCACACCACACTCCCTCCTTAACCAAACAATCCCACACCACACTCCCTCCTTAACCAAACAATCCCACACCACACTCCCTCCTTAACCAAACAATCCCACACCACACTCCCTCCTTAACCAAACAATCCCACACCACACTCCCTCCTTAACCAAACAATCCCACACCACACTCCCTCCTTAACCAAACAATCCCACACCACACTCCCTCCTTAACCAAACAATCCCACACCACACTCCCTCCTTAACCAAACAATCCCACACCACACTCCCTCCTTAACCAAACAATCCCACACCACACTCCCTCCTTAACCAAACAATCCCACACCACACTCCCTCCTTAACCAAACAATCCCACACCACACTCCCTCCTTAACCAAACAATCCCACACCACACTCCCTCCTTAACCAAACAATCCCACACCACACTCCCTCCTTAACCAAACAATCCCACACCACACTCCCTCCTTAACCAAACAATCCCACACCACACTCCCTCCTTAACCAAACAATCCCACACCACACTCCCTCCTTAACCAAACAATCCCACACCACACTCCCTCCTTAACCAAACAATCCCACACCACACTCCCTCCTTAACCAAACAATCCCACACCACACTCCCTCCTTAACCAAACAATCCCACACCACACTCCCTCCTTAACCAAACAATCCCACACCACACTCCCTCCTTAACCAAACAATCCCACACCACACTCCCTCCTTAACCAAACAATCCCACACCACACTCCCTCCTTAACCAAACAATCCCACACCACACTCCCTCCTTAACCAAACAATCCCACACCACACTCCCTCCTTAACCAAACAATCCCACACCACACTCCCTCCTTAACCAAACAATCCCACACCACACTCCCTCCTTAACCAAACAATCCCACACCACACTCCCTCCTTAACCAAACAATCCCACACCACACTCCCTCCTTAACCAAACAATCCCACACCACACTCCCTCCTTAACCAAACAATCCCACACCACACTCCCTCCTTAACCAAACAATCCCACACCACACTCCCTCCTTAACCAAACAATCCCACACCACACTCCCTCCTTAACCAAACAATCCCACACCACACTCCCTCCTTAACCAAACAATCCCACACCACACTCCCTCCTTAACCAAACAATCCCACACCACACTCCCTCCTTAACCAAACAATCCCACACCACACTCCCTCCTTAACCAAACAATCCCACACCACACTCCCTCCTTAACCAAACAATCCCACACCACACTCCCTCCTTAACCAAACAATCCCACACCACACTCCCTCCTTAACCAAACAATCCCACACCACACTCCCTCCTTAACCAAACAATCCCACACCACACTCCCTCCTTAACCAAACAATCCCACACCACACTCCCTCCTTAACCAAACAATCCCACACCACACTCCCTCCTTAACCAAACAATCCCACACCACACTCCCTCCTTAACCAAACAATCCCACACCACACTCCCTCCTTAACCAAACAATCCCACACCACACTCCCTCCTTAACCAAACAATCCCACACCACACTCCCTCCTTAACCAAACAATCCCACACCACACTCCCTCCTTAACCAAACAATCCCACACCACACTCCCTCCTTAACCAAACAATCCCACACCACACTCCCTCCTTAACCAAACTTTTTACATTTACCCCTTACCTAACACTATGGGCAATTTAGTATGGCCAATTCACCTGACCTGCACATCTTTTGGACTGTGGGAGGAAACCGGAGCACCCGGAGGAAACCCACGCAGACACGGGGAGAATGTGCAAACTCCACACAGACAGTCATCTGAGGCGGGAATTGAACCCGGGTCTCTGGCGCTGTGAGGCAGCAGTGCTAACCACTGTGCCACCGAGCCGCCCCACTTGCTCAGTTTAAATGTTTTTTTTAAAACATTTGCACATCACTTTAAACCTGTCCCCTCTGGATCTTACTCTGATTACAGCAAGAACAACTTCTCCACTATCCAGCCCATTCATGATTCGGAAAACTTGTTAAATTGCCTCTCTGCCTTCTTCTGTCTTACAGAACCCAGTCCCAATATCTTCATTCCAACCACAGTACTGAAGTTTCTCAGACTTGGAACCATTCTCATAAACTGGTTGTCCACTCTCTCTGAGGTGGTGCCCAGCTGAGGTCTCGTACACATTTCACATCTTGCTTTTGTACTCCATGTCCCTATTTAATAAATCTGACAAACCTATATAATTTATTAGCTACTCTCTCCACTCAATGACTTACGCACAGATACACCCAGTTCCCTCTGCTCTTACACCCCTTCATTATCCAGTAGTATCCTTCAGTAGCCAATGTTGTCTTTTTTTTTACATTTACCCCTTACCTAACACTATGGACAATTTAGCATGGCCAATTCACCTGACCTGCACATCTTTTGGACTGTGGGAGGAAACCGGAGCACCCGGAGGAAACCCACGCAGACACGGGGAGAATGTGCAAACTCCACACAGACAGTCATCTGAGGCGGGAATTGAACCCGGGTCTCTGGCGCTGAGAGGCCCGGGTCTCATACCACTCATTATCGCACACCTCTCTGTGTTGAAACTCATCTGCCACCATCCACCCACTTACATTAGATTACCTACAGCGTGGAAACAGGCCCTTCAGCTCAACAAGTCCACACTGACCCTCTGAAGAGTAACCTACATAGAACCATTCTGCTACCCGATATTTACCCTGACTACTGCACCTAACACTATGGGCGATTTAGCATGGCCAATTCACCTGGCCTGCATATCCTGTGGAATGTGGGAGGAGACCGGAGCTCCCAGAGGAAACCCACGCAGACACGGGGAGAATGTGCAAACTCCTCACAAATAGTCGCCCGAGGCTGGAATCGAACCCAGGTCCCTGGCACTGTGAGGCAGCAGAGCTAACCACTGAGCCACAGTGCCACCCTTAGAATCACACAGTACCCACACAGTGTGAAAACTGGCTATTCAGTCCATCAAGTCCACACAGACTCTCTGAACAGCATCCCACCCAGACCTACCCCCCCCCCAATTCCTATCCCTGTAACCCTGTTATTCCCACAGCCAACCCAACCCAACCTCCACATCTTTGGGCTGTGGGAGGAAACCGGAGCACCCAGAGGGAACCCCACAGACTATTGCCCAAGGTTGGGATTAAAGCCGGGTCCCTGGCACTGTGAGGCAACAACAATGCTCACCACTGAGCCACCCACCTTGTCCATATCCTTCTGGATGGAGCTCTACACTGTCCTGCTTGCAGTTTACAATTGGGTGTTATCTGCAGACTTTGAAACTGTCCCCTGCACACCAACAGATATCAGGAAAAGCAAGGATCCTAAAATGGGGAACTCCACCACCAACTGTCCTCCAGCCCAGAAAGTCACCCATTTCTCTGTTCCCTATCATCCTATCAATGTGGTTTTGGATCCACATTGTCCTTTTTCTTCCACAAACGATCATTTCCTTCTCAACTCCAATGTGCGACACAGTACAGAACAGCTTTTGGCAATCTGTGGACATAATCTCACTGACTTCGCCCTCATCGGCCCTTTCCATAACACCTTCCGAGAAAACTCTCAGCAGGTCTGCGAGACACAACTCTCCCTTTTCCAAATCAGAGCTGCCTCTCCAGACTCAGCACGCAAGTTTTCCACCTGACCTGGAATCAAGGGTTAGGGGGAATACACCGGAAAACGAGGAATGTCGGATCAGACGTGATCCTGTTGAATGGTGGGGCAGGTCAAGGGGCTAGTCATCTTCCCATTTCTGACGGTCTTTCCATTTCTAGCCTGTATAGTCATCTTGAGGAGTTTCCCCAGTGCTGAAGTTAAACTGTAATTGCTGGGTCAAACTTTACAAGCGTTTTTGAACTTTGTAATGGAGGTTGACAATTTAGGGCACGTCCCGGTGAATTTATACCTCAGCCTGTTCCTGCAGGAAGCTCTACGGAGTCAGATGAACAAAATGGCGAAAGCTGCGTCCAATAGCTTACACTGATGGAGACGTCAGCACCAGTGTGATGCCCAGCGCAGTCAAATAGTTAACCACTCAACAACCTGGCTGACAAAGGACAGGCTGTGGAACATAGACTCCCATTCACTTCAGCACCCGTGGGAAGGAAGGAAGGATAGGTTGAGGGAAAAGCTACAGGTTTGGTTACGACACACACAGGGGGTGGTGGGGGTTCAGATCAGACCATTCAGAGGCAGATAGTACAACACTGACCCAGGTAATAAGGAGAAGGGAGATTGAGGTAACAGGAGAGAAGTGAGTGAGCTGGAGGCAGAGGATCGAGTCACCATAGCTGACCTTGGCAGAGCAGGAGGTGAGGTCAGCAAGACAGTGCCTGACTGCCTGCAGTTTGGTCAGGAGGTGGTCCATCCGGACTGAGTGGCCTTCCGCTGCGTTGGCCTACAGGGGGCAAGAAGAAAGAACAATCACGTGTCTGTGTTACTGTCCTCAATTTGGGCCGAGAACGTCAGCCCCTCAATGCACAAAGTAACACATGCACACCACCATGAAAACCCAGCACAGACTCTCCCACAGAGAACAAACACTAAAAATCCCCCACTGTCAGGCAATAACCCCAGGCTAGATCCCACACTGTGCTCCCACACCTCTGTTAAACTGAGGGGAAAGCTCCCCCTTCTCTATTAAACAGAGGAAAATTTCTTCTAGACTGTCCCCATCAAACACACCTGAGACTGGTACTGCACAGGAGTTAGATACAGAGTAAAGCTTCTCTACTCTTAAACTGAAAGTGTAAAGCATCCGCTACACTGTTCCCATCAAACATTCTCAGGACAGGGACAGCTCAGGGTTATGTACAGAGTAAAACTCCCTCTGCATAGTCCCCAACAAACACTCCCAGGGCAGGGACAGCATGGGGTTAGATACTGAGTTAAGCTCCCTCTACACTGTCCACATCAGACACTCCCAGGGACAGAGACAGCACGGGGTTAGATACAGAGCAGATTGCCTCTACACTGTCCCCCCCCATCAAACTCTCCCAGGATAATCGTGGAGGATATTCTAAATCATGTTTCCAGTCCAAGGAGGGATCCAGCTGGATCTGGTTCTGAGCATTGAGGTGGGTCAAGTGTCTGTCTGGAAACATATAGGGGATAGTGATGAAAGTCTGAGGCTTCAATCGGCTACAAGGAGCACCCCAGAACAAATTTAAATTGGACGCAGACAGATCTGTCTCAGGGAAACTGGCATCAAAGTTTGGCTCGTGAAAGAGCAGGAGTCTCGAGAGGAGATGGTGGCAAGGTGCATTCCCCTGAAGGGAAAAGGTAGCACCAACTACACCCAAGCTCCGCCAAAGACGGAGGGGTGAAGCAGTAACGGGCACGAGGGACAGATGGCAGGCGGAGAACAAAAAGGAGAACCAGTTCTGTTCTGGAAAAGTCACAGGATGTGTGGAAATGGGACAAAAAGAAGTGAGAAGCAGAGTGAGAGCATGAGAAGAAACTGGCAGCTAAGAAAATAAGAATGTAAGAGTTTCTATAGGCATGGAAATATTAAAAAGAGGCTGATTAGGGAACAAAAAGGGTGATTTAGACATGGAGATGGGAGCATGGTGGAGTTACTAAATGAGTAATTTGCACACCAGGGAAGAAAATACTATAAAGTTCACAGTGACAGAGACCGAAGGGGCACCTTTTTCACACAGAGGGTGGTACATGTATGGAATGAGCTGCCAGAGGAAGTGGTGGAGGCTGGTACAATTACAGCATTTAAGAGGCATTTGGATGGGTGTATGAATAGGAAGGGTTTGGAGGGATATGGGCCGGGTGCTGGCAGGTGGGACTAGATTGGGTTGGGATATCTGGTCGGCATGGACGGGTTGGACCGAAGGGTCTGTTTCCGTGCTGTACATCTCTATGACAGAGGGGGGAGTTATTAATTTTTAGCCTATTCCGTGTAATAATTTAAGATATTAGAGGGGGCGCAGAATGGATTCATGGGAATGCTTCTGGGAATGAGGATTTACTAACGATCAGATGGAGAAGCTAGGACTGTTTTCCTTGGGCTGAGAAGTGATGCAGTCAAGGAGTTCAATATCCTGATAGGTCTGGACAAAGGGAGAAATGATTCCCTTTGGCAATCAAGAATCTATCTACTTCTGCCACAAAAAGGAAAAAAAAAGTCTCATCTCAGTTTTAAATGGATGCCCTTTTTGTTTTAAAATTATGACACCTAGTTCCAGGCTTAACCACATCCTTTCCACACCCACCCGGTCAAATCCCCTCAGGATCTTATAATATTTCAATTAAGTCACCTCTGAGGCTGTCCAAAGATGTGCCGGTTAGGTGGATTGGCCAGATCTGCTGCGCTTTTCCAGCACTACTCTAATCTAAACTCATCACAAATTGCACATAGTGCCCACGGATGTACTGGCTAGATGGGTTAGCCACGGGAAACACAGGGTTACAGGGATAAGGTAAGGTCTGGGTGGGATGCTCTTAGGAGGGGTGGTATGGATTCGATGGACTGAATGGCTTGCTTCCACACTGTAGGGATTCCATGATTCTTCTAAACCCCCGAGGATCCAGGCCTAACCTGTCCAATCTTTCCTCATAAGGCAATCTGTTCATTCTCGGTGTTAGTCCAGTAAACCTTTTCTGAACTGCTCCCAATACATTAACATCTTTCCTTCAATACGGTGACCAATACTGTACATAGTACTCCTGCTGTTTCACCAATGCCCTGTACCACTGAAGCATAACCTTCCTCTTTATGAATTCAATTCTACTCACAATAAACAATAAGATCCTATTAACTTTCCTGAGTACTTGCTGTGATTCATGCTCCAGAACACCCAGATTTCTTGGTGTATCTTTGAGCCAAGCAACCAGTCACCATTTACCAAACCTGCTTCTTTGGTCATTCTCTGAGAAAATGGACAATTTCACAGCTCCCCATACTGTAGTCCATTGTCCAGATCTTTGACCTACCTCGTGCCCTCCTCACAATGTACTTTCCAACTTGTCTTTTTGTCATCAGTGAATTTAACGAACATCCTTTCATCCCAGTCATTAATATAAATTGTAAAGAGCTCAGACCCCAGCACCAACCTCTTTGGCACACCACTCATAACATCCTTCAACCTGAAAAAGACCCATTTCTTCCTAATCTCTGCTCCCGATAGGCAGCCAGTTTTTATCCCTGCCAACATTCTAAACCGGTCACAGCCTCTGGGTGTAGTTCTGGGCACCATAAAGGAATGGAAAGGAACTGGGAGAAATGCTGGTCACATCAGTGAGGTAGTAATCCAGAGATCCAGGTTAACGCTTTGAGTACAGGGGTCTGAATCCCACCGCAGTAGCTGAGGGAAATTTAAACTCAATCATTTTTTCAAAGTCTCGGACTAAAATCTGATCTCACCAATGTCACTGATGGTAAATATCCTGGATCAGTGGTGCTGGAAGAGCACAGCAATTCAGGCAGCATCCGACGAGCAGCAAAATCGACGTTTCGGGCAAAAGCCCTTCATCATATCTCGTACATGGGATCGAATCAAAATGGTTGACTGAATCAGAGGTAGTAAATGAGTTAGAGTCAGGAAAGTGGGAAGGTTTTTAATTGGCAGAATGTGACTGGTTAAGTCCCTCAAGGCTCAGTGCCTCAACTATTTACTGTATCGCTGAGCAAGGGAGGTCATGGGTCAAGATGACACAAATCCCAGGGTTTGTCAATGACCCAGGTGAGCAGTACTGGGGATGGAGGCATAACATTACAAAGAGGTGGTGACAGATTACGTGGATGGACAAAACTGTGGCAGAGAGTTCAATATTGCTAAATGTTAGATCATTCACTTTGGGATAGAATCAGGGGCTTTCAAAATGAAAAACTGGAAACAGAGGTGATCCAGAGATTCTGGGTACGGACAGTACAGTTTTCAAAAGAATTCCTGGAATGCTGGCATTTCCACAGAGAGGGTAGTAGTAGTTTGGACCTGGGTTTCTGCAAATGGTAGTTGTTGTTTGAACATGGAGTTTGATCAGATTATCATCATCTGCAGGCAGGTAGGGAGAGGCAGGTCAGAGATTAGCCTGGATCTGACTGAAGGGTGGGACAAGACCCAAGAGGCAGAGTGGCCTCCTCCTGTTCCTGTGATATTCCACTGGGAACAAGAGGACACACAGAGGTTGGGGGTGGGGCGTCACTTCTCTCTTGAAAAGGCTGAGCAAATTTAACATTGCAATAGGTGTTGGCTCAATAGGCACAAAGCAAAAAGTGCTTCTGCTAATAAAGGAAGAGCAAAACCAGAGACCAATAATATTCACACCAAGAAACTCGAGACAGGAACTCTGGGGTAAGGCCTTTACCCAGAGAGTGATGAGGATGTGGAACTCAGTGATGGTAGTGAACAGCATTGATACATCTGCAGTGAAAGTGGGAGTGGTTCATCAGGGAAGAAGGGAAACAGAATTACACAGGGAAAAGTGAGATAGGAAAGGTGGGAGGAGGGCTGAGTGGAACAGTCTGGATAGGCTGAGAGCTTGTTTCTGTGGTACTCTGATGTAATCAGACATTTCTCTTAATTTATGAAGGAGCTGGTGATTTTGCATCAAGCCTCAATATACCTAATATTTGACCTTCTGAAATAATTTTCAGTTGTTTAAAACTGACTTAATCAAAATTGGTGAACCGTGACCACACTGACTAGAAATAATCACTTTTTGCAATCAGTCCATTCTCACAAATCAAACTGCGCTCAAGTGATTTCCCAGAATACTGTTCAAAACAATACTTTCATTTAAAATCCTTTCTAAAAAGCTGCTGAGTTGGTTCAAAGTCAGCATTGGTTCATGACAGACATTGCATTTGAAGATCTGCAAATGAACTGGAGTGGAATCTTGATGGGAAAACCACTCGCTTGTTTCAATTAATAAAGTGGGGAGTGCCGGGGTGGGGGGGGGGGGACACAAAGTCAGAAAGTGAGCAGCAGGTTGAGGTTAATCGAATAAACAGGCAAGGCCAGTCTAATGACCATGGGGAGGGAAGGAATCAGAAAAGTTCAAAGCGTCAATGGAAAGTTGGAGTAAATGATACTGTGTTGAGGCTCTGTGTTATCTGGGATTAATAAAAAAAGGATGGAAAGTGTAGTGCACGAGAAAGTATTAAATGAGAAAGACGAATCAGTGTTTAAAAGCCTTGTACCCAAATACACACTGTATTCAGAATAAAGTTTAGGAGCTGACGGCATAAATAGAGACAAATGGTGGGGATTACTGAAACGTAGCTACAGGGAGAGCAGGACTGGGGTTAAATGCTCAGATTCCAAAAGGATAGACAAGAAGGAGCAGGAAGTGGAATTGCGTCATTGCTTAAGGATGACATCAAGGCTGGATTGACAAATGGTATTGGCACTAGGGACCAAAATGTTGAATCAGTTTGGGTGGATACATAAAGAAAGGGAAGAAGCCCTTCGAGAGGAGTAATTTAAAGGCCCCTGAATAGTACTTCCAAAGTAGGGCACAGTATAAACCAGGAAATAGTGAGGGCTTGTGACAAGGGCCCAACTACAAGTATTGAACATGCATATTGACCGGTTTGATCAACTTGGCAGGGATAGACTAGAAGAAAGGTCCACAGAGTGCACGAGGGATTGTTTCTTAGAGCAACATATCTGAAACCAACCAGAGAACTGGCTACGCTAGATTTGTTATGATGTAACAAGAAAGGATTGCTAAATGATCTTGTAGTTTATAAAGACCCTCTTGGAAGGAATGACTATGACATGCTAGAGTGTAAAATTCAGATTGAAAGAGTGAAGATAGAGTGGCACACGAGATTTTTAGCGTTAGACAAAGGTACAGACCAGAGGACTGGGGTAAAATATTAAAAGGGCACGACAGTGGCAAATGTTTAGAGAGGTAGGAATATAATTGAGGGGCATTTACCGAGAGGAAGAGGAATTGTCAATAAAGGTGAAAAATCATCCATGGCTTAACAAGGCAAAACTAGGACATATCATACCGCAAGACTTAACAGAGGATTGGGAGAACTTTAAACATCAGCAAAGTTACTAAAAACAAAATCAAAAGAGTGAAGCTGACGTACAAAAAGAAACTAGTAGAAAACATAAGCGCCGATCCCAAAGCTTCTATAAAAGTATATAAAATGGAAAAGAATCGTGAAAGTAAATGTTGGACCTTTAGAGAATGAAAATGGCGAGATAACAATGGGAAATAATGGCAGAGGTACGAAACCAATATTGTGTCTCTGTTTTCTTCCCAAAAACTGCTGAGGAACTTGGTGAAATTACTACAACTAGGGAGAAGGTATTAAATAAACTCATGGGATTAAAGACAGACAAGTCCCCAGGATGTGATGGCTGGCACCCTAGAGTATTAAAGGGGGTGGTAGCAGAGATAGTGGATGCATTATTGCATGAAAAGGTACCAGCGAATTGGAAACAAACTATTATGATACCCTTATTCAAAAAAGGAGACAGGCAAAAAACAGGAAAGACTGATCCAAAAGGTAAGATCCAGGAGATTACGGGTAGAATATTGGCTTGGATAGAGGATTGACAGAAAGCAGAGGGTCAGGAATAAATGGGATCTTCTCTGGGTGGCGAAACGTAACCGATAGGGTGCTGCAGAGTTCAGATCTCAGACTCAAATATTTACAATCTAAATCAATGGTCTGCAAGCAGGGACAGCGTGTAGCATAGCAAAATTCGCAGACGGTTTGGGGTGGGAAAGGAGGCTTTGAAAAGGAGTTAAAAGAGTTTACAGATGGATATTGATAGGATCGGAGAACGGACTTGTATCTGGAGCTTAATGTGGGTAAGTGCGAGGGTATCCATTTTGCCTGGAAAAACAAAACGGCAAATTATTATTGAAATGGGTAGCAGATTCCCAGTGCAGAGAGATCTGGGTGACTGTGCATGAATCACAGGAAGTGGGTATGCAGGTGCAGCATAGAATAAGAAAAGCAAATGGAATCCTGGCATTTATTGCCAAAGGACTGGATTATAAATGTGAAGAAGTATTGTTACAAATATGTAAGGTGTTGGTGAGATCACACCTGGAGTATTGAGTCCAGTTTTGGTCTCCTTACTTGAGGAAGGATGTGGTGACACGGAAAACAGTTCAGAGGAGATTCATCGGATTGATTCCAGGGATGGGAGGGTCGTTGCACGAGGAGCTTGTACTCTCTGGAGTTCAGAAGAATGAGGAGGGATCTGATTGAGGGATATAAAATACTAAAGGGGATTAATAAGATGGACTGGCCCTTGTGGGACAGTCTCAAGCAAGTGGTCACGGACATAGAGTGAGACGAGGTAGGTTCAAAACGGAGGAGAAGTTACTTCTCTCAGAGAGTTGTGGAACGTCCAGCCCCAGAGTGCAATGGAGGCAAAATCAATCAACAGATTCAAGAAAGGGCTAGATACGTTTCTAATGAAAAGCAGGATAAAGGGCTATGGGGAGCAGATCAGCTATAGTCATGTTAAATAGCAGAGCAGCCTGTTCCTGCTCCCAATTCCTATATTCCTCCTCTCAAATCCAGTCCAATGCCTGTCCCCAGAGATGGGTTTTTATGAGGTCCACACAAAGAGCAGGGAGTGTGTGGGGTTTACAGTTTGGTGGTCAGTTCTTGTCCATTAGCTGCTCTCCTGTGAGCCACTCACACTGCCACTGGGCGACTTGCTGACATCTTTCTGTCGTTCCCGGATTGCCCGGATCTGCTGGAAGTACCAGCCTCGGGCACAATCGATCACCTCAAGGCCCTGCAGCAGAGCGTCCTTTTCCTGTTCCAGCTCCTTCATCCGCTTCAGCTGCAGACAACATGAAAAGAGTATTAGCAGCAGGAAACAGCCAATCACAGTGTAGTGCATCAGGAAACAGCCAATCACAGTGCAGCCCCTCAAACACTGTCAGGGAACAGCTAATCATGGCACAACCCACCAAAACCCCCACTAAGCAAACAGCCAATCGCAGCGCAGCCTGCCAAACTCCATTGGGAAACAGCCAATCACAGAGCAGCCTTCCCAACTCCATTGGGAAACAGCCAATCACAGCGCAGCCTTCCCAACTCCATTGGGAAACAGCCAATCACAGAGCAGCCTTCCCAACTCCATTGGGAAACAGCCAATCACAGAGCAGCCCACCAAACCTTGGCAGGAAACAATCAAAGGAGAAAGTGGGGACTGCAGATGCTGGAGATCAGAGCTGAAAATGTGTTGCTGGAAAAGCGCAGCAGGTCAGGCAGCATCCAGGGAACAGGAGAATCGACGTTTCGGGCATGAGCCCTTCTTCAGGATCAAAGGACAGCCTGGAAGTTATTGCGCATGTTAAACTAAAATTAAATGTCTGTCAATTCTGTGGCCAAGGGAACTGATTAAATTAGTACCAACACTTCTGTTCCTGAAGCAGCATCTAGTTTCACAGAGATCACTTCCCCCCCCCCTGGTCTGGTGAACCTAGAGCACGGGGAGCAGTCTCAGGAAAAAAAAAGAGGCCAATTAACGCAGCTAGAATTTTTAAAAACGTTAAAGATTGGATTGGGAGTAATTGTTGACTGTCATAAAGATCACCAATGTTCTTTATAGAAGGAAATCTGTCATCCTTACATGTTCTGGCCGACACGTGACTACAGAACTCACAATAGCATATCTGATTCTTAAATGCCCACTGAAATGACTCGAACTGTTATATTGACTTGCTGTGGAGTTCAAAAGAAATGAAACCAGGCAGACCACCTGGCATTGATCTACAGCCCTGTTGACCCTGTAAAGTCCTCCTTACTAACATTGGGGGATTTGTGCCAAAATTGGGAGAGCTTTCTCAGACTAGTCAAACACACGGAATCATACCTCACAGACAATCTCCCGGACACCATCTTCACTGTCCCTGGATATGTCCTGTCTTACAAGACAGACTCAGCAGAGGTGGTGGCACAGAGGTCTACATTTGGGAGATGGTTGCCCTGGGAGTCCTCAACATTGACTCCAGACGCTATGAAGGATCGCGGCTTTAGGTTAAACATGGGCAAGGAAACCTCCTGCTGATTACGATGTACCATCCTCCCTCGGCTGATCAGTCAGTACTCTTCCATGTTGAACAGCACTTGGAGGAAACGCTGAGGATGGTAAGGGCACAGAATGTGCTCTGGGTGGGGGATTACAATATCCACTACCAGGAGTGGCTTGGCAACAGTACGACTGATTGAGCTGGTCAAGTCCTAAAGGACATAGCTGCTAGACTGGGTCTGAGACAGGTGATGAAGGAAAAAACATACTTGACCTCATCCTTACCAATCTGCCAGCTGCAGATGCATCTATCCATAACAGCATTGTAAGAGTGACCAATGTCGATAAAGTGTGGCGCTTGACAAGGTGTAACCCTTCATCAGGACTGACATAGTCATACTCATGGAATCATATCTTACAACGTCCCAGATACCACTACCACCATGTCCTGTCCCACCGGATAGACCAGAAAAGTCAGTGGCTCAGTAGTGATGAAGGGCACGAAAATCGACGTTTCGGGCAAAAGCCCTTTTAAAACAAGTTCCATTTGAAGACAGTTCGGTTTCTGCACGAATATTGCAGGTTTTGCAGATGAGCAGTCGAACCTGGTCTGATCACATTTCAAACCATGAACTAAAGCTCGACTCTGGTGGGACTTGAACCCACAACCTTTGAATAGCAACGTTAACATCTGGTTTCCAGCATCTGCAGTCCTTGTTTTTACCCAGTCCTGATGAAGGGCTAGGTCTGAAACATTGACTCTGCTCCCCCTCAGATGCTGCCTGACCTTACTGTGCCTTTTCCATGATCACACTTTATCAAATCTGACTCTCCAGCATCTGCTGTCCTCACTTTCTCCTGAGAGTGACCAATGCATAGCCCTTGTGGAGACAGAGTCCTGTCTTCACATTGATAATAACCTCCATTGTGTTGTCTGGCACAATCACTGTGCTAAATGGGAAAGATCTAACAATTTAAGACTCGGCAAGAATGAGGCATCATGGGACATTAACAGCAGGAGAATTGTACGCCAGCACAATCTGTAAGTTCATGGCCCGGCATATTCCCGCACTCAACCATTACCATCAAGCCAGGGGAACAATCCTGATTCAATGAAGAATATAGGAGGGCATGCCTGGAGCTAACCTGGAAATGAGGTGTCAACCTGGTGAAGCCACCAAACAGGACTGCTTGCACACCAGATTGCATAAACAGCAAGTGACAGACAGAGCTAAGCGATCCCACAACCAACGGATCAGATCTAACCTCTGCAGTCCTGTCACGTCCAGCTGAGAGTGGTGGTGGATGATTAAACAACTCACTGGAGGAGAAGAACTATCCCCATCCTCAATGATGGAGGAGCCCAGCACGTCAGGGCAAAAGGTAAGGCTGAAGCTTTCACAGCAATCTCCAGCCAGAAGTGCCAAATGGATGATCCATCTCAGCCTCCGTCAGTGCTCCCCAGCGTCACAGATACCAGTCTTCAGCCAATTTTAGTCACTCCAAGTGATGTCAAGAAATGGTTGAAGACACTGGATACAGCAAAGGCTATGAGCCCTTGACAACATTTCGGCAACAGTACTGAAGACGTGAGATCCAGAGCGTGCCGTTCCCCGAGTCACTGGCATCTACCTGACAATATGGAAAATTGTCCAGATAAGTCCTGTACGTAAAAAACAGGACAAATCCAACCTGGTCAATTACCGCCCATCAGGCTACTCTCGATCATCCCCAGCGTTAGTTGCAGTACCTGCTCAGCAATAACCAGCCCAGTCAGGCCCAGTTTGGGTTCCCCCCAGAGCCACTCAGCCCCTGAGCTCATTCCAGCCTTGGTTCATACATGGAGAAAACAGCTGAATCCCAGAGGGGAGGGGAGAGTGACAGCCGCATTTGACCAAGTGTGGCGCCGAGGAGCAGAACTGGAATCAGTGCTGCAGATGCTGAAGATCTGAAATAAAAACATAAAATACTGGAGAAACTCAGCAGGTCTGGCAGCATCTGTGGAGAGAGTCAAACAGAGTTAATGATTTGAATTCCATAACTCTTCTTTGGAACTGAAGAGGGCTGAAGAATGTCAGGAAAATAGACTTTTTATTTTTGGAATCAATGAGTATCAGATGCAAACTTGTTGGTTAATTAGAGTCACACTGGACACATACGAAGATGGTTATCACTGTTGGAGGTCAGGCAGCTCAGCTCCAGGACGTCTCTGCAAGAGCTCCTCAGTGGCTTAAACTCAACCATCTTCAGCTGCTTCATCAATGACCTTCCCTCCATCATAAGGCCAAAAGTGGGGATGTTGGCTGATGATTGGACAATGTTCAGCACCATTCGAGACTGCTCACATACTGAAGCAATCCATGTTCAAATGCAACACGATCTGGACAATATCCAGGCTTGGGCTGACAAGTGGCAAATAACATTGGTGCCACACAAGTGCCAGCTCCATCAGGAATCTAACCATCACCCCTTGACAGTACCACTGAAATTCTCATCATCAACATTTTGGGGATTGCAATTGACCAGAAACTGAATTAGACTTGTCATATAAATATGGCGGCTACAAGAGCAGGTCAAAGGTTAGGAATACTGCCGTGTGTAACTCACCTCCTGACTTCCCAAAGCCTGTCCACCATCCACAAGGTAAAAGTCAATAGTGTGACGAAATGTCCTCCACGTGCCTGGATGGGTGCGGCTCCAACAACACTCAAGAAGCTTGACTCCATCCAGGACAAAGCAGCCCCCACTTGATTGGCACTGCATGCACAAGTATGTACACCCCCACCACCAACACTCAGTAGCAGTAGTGTATGCTACCTACAAGATCCACAGCAGAGATTCACCAAAGATCTTCAGACAGCACTTTCCAAACCCACAACCACTTCCATCGAGAAGGACAAAGGCGGCAGATACTTCGAAAGACCACCACCTGCAAGTTTCCCTTCCAAGCTATTACCTACCCTGACTTAGAAATATATCATCATTCCTTCATTGTCACTGGATCAAAATGTTGGAATTCCCTCCCTAAGGGCATTGTGGGCCAACCCATAACAGTTGGACTGCAGTGGTTCAAGAAGACAGCTCACCCCCACCTTCTCAAGGGCAGCTCAGGATGGGTAATAAATGCAGGGCCCAGCCAGCGATGCTTATGTCCCAAGAACAAATGAGAAATCTGAAAGGGGCAGATTTTGAGTTTTTTTAAAAAGGAATTAAGAGACATATGAAGAGAACAGGAATGTGGCGGAGATCCTGATTGTACGGAGTGGGGAGCAAGCTCAATATATCTGACTCACACAGCTACCTGTTAATGTTCATCAGCAGAGGGATTGAATTCAAGAGTCGTGAAGTGATGTTGCAGCTGTACAGGACCTTGGTTAGGCCACATTTGGAGTACTGTGTGCAGTTGTGGTCGCCTCACTTTAGGAAAGATGTGGAAGCTTTGGAGAGGGTGCAGAGAAGATTTACCAGGATGTTGCCTGGAATGGAGAATAGGTCGTATGAGGATAGGTTGAGAGTGCTAGGCCTTTTCTCATTGGAACGGCAAAGGATGAGGGGTGACTTGATAGAGGTTCCTTTAAGCGACAATTGGATAGGTACATGGATGGGTGCTAAAGCTAGGACAAATGTTCGGCACAACATCGTGGGCCGAAGGACCTGTTCTGTGCTGTATTGTTCTATGTTCTTATGAAGCCCAGAATGGTTCACAAGCCAATGAAGCATTGTTTCCAAGTGAAACAGACGTTCTGAGGGGCAGCAGCAATTGCAGCCATGAGAGTCCTGGGGCTGAGAACACACCAAGTGGGTCCAAGACAGCTCAGCCCACATTAACAACCGAAGTCTCTAGCCTGCAGTGAGCTGGCACTCACCCTGTCATAGTCGATCCCGTTGGTTATGGTGTGACGTCGAAGTTCACCACGCTCCCGTCTGTGTTGGAGGCCAGATGCTATTTGACCACAGGAGGCCTCACTTTGGCTGCGAGGCATGTGCCTCCCTTCTGCAGGTAAAGAAAGAGAATTAATAGAAACCATTGCAACCCATGGTGCCAACAGTGTGCCCACATCCCCACTGAGCCACACCAGGGTCAGTGCCTGAATCGCCACAGCCTCCAACAGTGAGGACCACATGAAAATCTCGGTGTTGTGGGATCGCTCCTGCGCCGAGGAATGGGGGTGAAGAGGGCGCAGTTGGCGTCTATGACACTTTCCTGTTCCCAACCACTACGCAGTGAGGCAACAACAGGATTGGGCTCTCAGCTAAACAGGATGCCCTCTGATAGGGCAAAATAAGATGCTTTGCAGAGGCAAAAATGAGATGCTTCCAAAGATTGAGTTTGCTGGACAAAGACATTAAAGGTCAAGAAACTGAGAAAGGCTTGAACAAGAGAAAGTGAGGCCAGGCAGAGCGAGAGTCAACTTGGAATAAGTGGACAATACGTAGTGGGAGGGAAGTAAGGACATACAACAGGCAAAAAGGTAATGTGAGAAAAGACAATGAATAACATAAAAAGAAACAATGAAGCCTTTTATAACATTGTAGGGATTCACCCTCTCCAGCCTTGTGATACAAATCACGGCTGGCCCCGGTCTGGCCTCACCTCTTTATAGACCACAAATCTGCAACTCCCTCCTTGTTAACAGATTCCCCGATGAGAGATCTTCACCTAACTGGCCCAGACATTCCTGCTTTCTGTCTTGAATAAAGGAGCTATGTTTGCACTTTTCCAGTCTCCTGGGACCTTGCTAGAATCTCAGGAATTTTGGGAGATGGATGACACCCCCTAGCTCTGCCACCATTTCTTGCTAAACCCTGGGATGCAGGCCATCAGATCCGGGGAATTGTCAGCTTTTAAATTCCATTAGCTTTCCAAGTACATTTGCACCCCCCCCACTCCCAATCCTCTCCCATGAGAGTGATTGTTTTCATTTCTGCTCCTTTGCCTATCTATCTTCTATCCTTTTTGGGATGCTTCCACTATTGTCCATCATAAAAAGTACTTAGAATCATACAGTGCGGTGCGTCAGTGTCGTGAAGCTATTGGAGAGATAACTTGCCTGCAGCAACAACTTCTGCAATCTCTCTTGCTCTTCTTCAAATTCCCTCATCAGGTTTGAGTTAGAAACTCTCACGATAACCTCATCACCACAAGTGGCGGATGTCAAATTCAGGTTCTACCAGCACCGTGTCCAGTAAAAGCCAATTCGGCCAGTCAGTGCAGGGAGGCATCACAGCACCAGCTGCTTGTGAGCAGTCTTCAGCTGCAGACTGACATTTGGGACCAACTGACTTTTTAAAAAAAAATTAACTATTATTTGGCCAAAGTACTTTTGAGATAACATTTGAGGAATTTAGTTTTTTTTTCCACCATATTTGGAGATGCACCTGTGCACGTACAGGTTAGTTTTCAGGAAGGCAATGGTGCATACTTGCATGGTTTAAACCTGTTATTAACAATCATTACGTCTTTGTTCCAGTACGTTTCGTTTGCATTAAAGCTGGTTCTTTGTTTGTTATTTAAGGAACTAGACCAACTTGTTTCTGAGACTGAGCAATATACAGTTAGTTACAACTGACAACAACATCTCCCCTTCCTAAATATAAACTTTGCTGTGACAAGTGGAGGACTGATCATGGAATCAAATCCAATCACCCCCCCTCCTAACGCGATATAGAGGAGCTGAGTTATAGAAGATGTGCCATACAACAGCAGAATGGAGAGAAAAATTATTGAGAGGTGTCGTCCAGACTGCAGAGAGAGCTGGATATGGTACACCCCAAGACCAGCTCTGCGTCAAATGGTGCTGCGTTGGGAGGTGGTTTGGACTTTGAGATCGGGATCACAGGTTTACAAGATTAGGATATCGGCAATCAGCAAGGGGAGTGCAAACAGCTTCAGGAGGACACAAACTGGTTCAGGAAATGAACAGACTAGATCAGATTGGGATTAAGTGAGAGATAAAAGAAAACAAATTAAAAGAAGGGGAACATGAATCACAACACAATGGAAAGAAATTCCGACGAAAGCCAGTCAGTTCCTGGGCTTCAAACACAGACCACTCTCTCTATTTGCAGTTGTACGCACTTTCGCTTTAAATACAGAATCAAAAAAGGAAAATAATAAACACGATTTAGGCCACGGTTGGAATTCTTTGGACAGTTCTGATCAGCCTGAAATATGAAAATCATAGCAGCATGAAGATTCACCAGGGAGATGCCAGAACGTGGACAAAGCCTAACCAGGCCTCGACAAAAGTTGTAAAATTCTCAAAAACTCTTTCAAATTGAAATGGGGAAAAGATTACTGGCTCCAGTCAGAGGGCATTGGGATTGTTACATGGCTATGAGGAAAGAACAGGATTGTGGAATTAGTTTAGGATTGATACAGGGCTCTGGGGAGAGTGGAGCAGGGAGAGTAATTTGGGGTTTGATACAGGGCTCTGGGGAGAGAGTGGAGCAGGGAGAATAAGGGGGTTTGATACGGTACTCTGGGGAGAATGTAGGGCAGTGGGATTAATTTGGGGTTTGATATGGGGCTCTGGGGAGAGAGTGGAACAGTGGGATTAATTTAGGGTTTGATTCAGGGCTCTGGGGAGAGAGTGGAACAGTGGGATTAATTTGGGGTTTGATACAGTGTTTTGGGGAGAATGCAGGGCAGTGGGATTAATTTGGGGTTTGATACAGGGCTCTGGGGAGAGAGTGGAGCAGTTGGATTAATTTGGGGTTTGATACAGGGCTTTGGGGAGAATGCAGGGCAGTGGGATTAATTTGAGTTTCTCTGTCAAATAGGGAACTGGCATAATGGGCCAGTGGGTCCGTGAGATCGACTGACTGCTTAGTTTGGTAGCTACAACAAATGGGAAACAGACAGCAGGCAGGACTGCCCTTGCTAATAATGATTAGAGAATAAACCTGAATAAATTTGTAAATTCTCCTGCAAACTCCAGATTGGCAAAGGCGAGTTGGCTGACTGTATCCCTGCTGGTATCTATCCTATTAGCTCGCCTATTGTCCCATCCCTCACCACCTCACTCCATTTACATCCGATCACACATCGTGTCATAGA
Source organism: Chiloscyllium plagiosum (assembly GCF_004010195.1). NCBI lineage: Eukaryota > Metazoa > Chordata > Chondrichthyes > Orectolobiformes > Hemiscylliidae > Chiloscyllium > Chiloscyllium plagiosum. Next base: position 2,924,821 of record NC_057739.1, read on the forward strand.
GATATACAGCATGGAAAGAGTTCATTCAGTCCAACTCGTCCATGCTGACCAGATATCCAAAATAAATCTAGTCTTATTTGCCAGACCATATCCCTCTTTAATCCTTCTTACTAATATACCCATCCCCTAGATGCCTTTTAAATGTTGTAATTGTACCAGCCTCCAACACTTCCGCTGGCAGCTCATTCCATACACACTACCACCCTCTGCATGAAAAAGTTGCCCCTTAGGTCCCTTTTAAATCTTTTTCCCCTCTCACCTTAAACCTATGCCCTCCCCCAAACCAGGGAAAAGACTTTGTCTATTTACCCTATCCATGCTGCCCTTGACTTTATAAACCTTGATAAAGGTCGTCCCCTCAGCCTCCGACTCTCCAAGGAAAATAGTCCCAAGTCTATGATTGATTGATGGAGCAGACTCGATGGGCTGAATGGCCTAATTTCTTGGTCTTATTAAGCCTCTCCCTATGGCTCAAACGTTCCAACCCTGGAAACATCCTTGTAAATCTTTTCTGAACCTTTTCAAGTTTCACAACATTTTTCCGACAGCAAGGGGACCAGAATTGCACGCAGTATTCCAATAGTGGCCTATTCCTTGCTGGTTTGGTACTTATTCCCTCACTCACCTGCTTCCAGATGCCTCTGCCCATCCAATCCAAGGCACTCGATGGCATTGTTCTGTGCTCCTCTGTTGGTCCTTCTCTGCTCCCCAGTTGGCTCCCGATCACCCTGAGTGGTTTTGCACTGGCCAGGCTCCAGTGAAACATGATCTGGCTCTGTCCGGTTATTGGGAACGTTTGCCGATCTCACCCTCAGCGGCGATTGAGGTCGAACCCCATGAGCTCGGTATTTGTCCGACATCGGGTGGTGACGCTCAGTCGCTGGGCAGGTCTGACTTGAGACCTTGAGCGTTCTCGAGTTAGCCGGGTTCTCACTGCTCCTCCTGTGACCATTCTTACTTCTCTTCCATACTGTAACACAAGAGGCAATGGGCTGGGCTTAAATAAGGCCCCACTGAGGTTCAAAAAAATAACAATTAGATTAGATTACTTAGTGTGGAAACAGGCCCTTCGGCCCAACAAGTCCACACCGCCCCGCCGAAGCGCAACCCACCCATACCCCTACATTTACCCCTTACCTAACACTACGGGCAATTTAGCATGGCCAATTCACCTGACCCTGCACATCTTTGGACTGTGGGAGGAAACCGGAGCACCCGGAGGAAACCCACGCAGACACGGGGAGAACGTGCAAACTCCACACAGTCAGTCGCCTGAGGTGGGAATTGAACCCGGGTCTCTGGCGCTGTGAGGCAGCAGTGCTAACCACTGTGCCACCGTGCCGCCCAATGGCCGAGTGAAACACGAACGACTCAACATCTTCATGCACAACCACAAAACTTCAGGTTAGACAGCATATACTTTCACAACAGGGGTTAGATATAAAGTAAAATCTCCTGCATTCTTTTAAACTAAAAATAAACTGAAAGTAATGATCACCTATTGTGTTTGCTTTCAGTTCAAAAGAAAGTAAAGCTCTACATAGTCCTTATCTAACACTCCCCAGACAGCTACAGTACAGGGATTTTGATACACAGTAAAGCTCCCTCTACTCTTTTAAACTGAAAATAGACAAAGTAAACTGAAATTAAACCTCCCTCTACACTGCCCCATCAAATACTCTCAGCATAGGGAGAGCACAGGGTTAGATACAGAACATAGCTCTTACTTCTGTTTTAAACCAAAAGTAAAGCTCCCTCTACTCTTTTAAGATGAAAGGAAAGCTCCCTCTACACAGTCCCCACCAAACACTCCCAGGACAGGCACAGCACGGGGTTGGATACAGAGTAAAGCTGCTGCTACACAGTCCTCCATCAAACACTCCGAGGACAGGGAGTTAGATACAAAATAAAATTCCCTCTACTCTTTTAAACTGAAAATAAAGCTCAGTCAACACTGTCCCCACTGAACAGTCCCAGGACAACATCGAGGTGGATACAGAGTAAACCCTCATGACAGACATTCCCGGAGGAATAGGTGAGACACACATTCCGGAATCGGGCAGAGACACGATCCATCCCAACTGATTGACGAGGAATTTTACTTCCTGCTTTCCTTTCTCCAGTTTAATGTGAATAGTCTGAAAGTAAGCTAGAGGCAGGCCAGTGCAGCTCAGCAGCATGGAAAGACCATTCTGTATCATTTGGGGAATTATAGAGACTTCACACTGCCCAGACAATCAGGAGTGGAGGAAATGGACAGATAAATAGACAAAGTCTCTTCCCTGGGGTCGGGGAGTCCAGAACTAGAGGGCATAGGTTTAGGGTGAGAGGGGAAAGATATAAAAGAGACCGAAGGGGCAACTTTTTCACACAGAGGGTGGTACGTGTATGGAAGTGGTGGAGGCTGGTAGAATTACAGCATTTAAAAAGCATCTGGATGGATATATGTATAGGAAGGGAATATGGACCAAGTGCTGGCAGGTGGGACTAGATTAGGTTGGGATATCTGGTCGGCATGGAGGGTCTGATTCCGTGCTGTACATCTCTATGACTCTATGTCTCCAGCTTTAATATCTCGAGCCTTTGGAGAGCTATAAGGAAAACACCTTCAATATAGTCATCGTACTGGAGATTAAAACTAGGTAGCTGGAGAGGGAATGGGTAACTGCTCAACAATTGAAAGTTAGTGCAACACCCCCTGAGTCTTTCTCTCTCACGGACTTGTTTTCTATTCTGGGCGCTGGTGAGGGGAATGGCTCAGAGGGGTACAGCAAGAAACAAGCTTGGGGCACCAACAACTCAGCTGTGTAGATGGGAAAGGACACAATGAAAACGAGTGACAAAGCAATAAAGATAGACAATGATGGACAGGGAGCAAGCAAGTATCTCTCCTGCTATTAATGTGTCTTTAGCAGGTTACAATGCCAAATGGTGCCAGGATCACAGATATCAAAGAACAGCAAACAGGTTCTCAATGTCAGATTTAGCGAGCTGGACAAGAAGGTTACAAGCAGGATAGCGAGGGCAGTAATCTCAGGATTACTCCCAGTACCGTGTCAATATTGTTGGCAATTCACACTTTTATTTAAGGACTATGTGAAAATCTGGATAACATGGAACAGTTTGGACTCTCCCTGGCTGTAAAAGGTTTACACCTGCCATTCTTAACAGGCACTATGTGGCCCTCTTAGGGGCCCTGGCACATTTGAAGGTGGTCACAGACTGAGAACTGTGAGAGGGGGGAGCCCCAAGGGTTTATGGGGGGACCTGGTAACTGAACCAATGAAATAACAAAGCAACAATCTTCATTGGAGTCAATAGTTTCCCTCCTGTTTATAATATCTTTCCAACACACCGTTTGAATTTGGCGCACCTCTTAAATAATTGTTTAAGCTCCTCCCACACAGCCTCACTTCAGAGTCCGTCACGAATCAGACTGCACTGGGTTGGTGTCTTCAATCAAGGGTTCTCGCATCTATTATCGCCACACTTCATTATCTGAAGGTCAGCGGGTCTTGCTGGGCCTTTTTTATCCTAGTTCATTTGCTCATTATTTTCCTTGTAAGAAGTGCCTCATGATTATTTTCATAAATAATTCTACCCATGAGCTCCTTGGCAAAAAAAAACGTGTTGACAGCGTTCAGTGGAATATTGATTGTATGGTTTCATCACATCTCCACAAAACCCATCTTTGCCTGTGTGTTTAAACTGCAAGACTACATTGTCAAATGAAAGCATGAGGTCATTGAAAAAAAACAGTTGGACACCTCACATCCAGATTAAAAGGATAAACCCTTAGATTTCTTCAAAAACCTTGGAGATAATTTCGAGAGAAGGCTAATGCTGAAACAACTGCCTCTTCAAACATCACCGAGATTAGAGAAGGGTCTTG
>NC_057739.1:2929212-2943884 GCF_004010195.1 Chiloscyllium plagiosum
CCAGAGACCTGGGTTCAATTCCCGCCTCAGGCGACTGACTGTGTGGAGTTTGCACATTCTCCCTGTGTCTGCGTGGGTTTCCTCCGGGTGCTCCGGTTTCCTCCCACAGTCCAAAGATGTACAGGTCAGGTGAATTGGCCATGCTAAATTGTCCGTAGTGTTAGGTAAGGAGTAAATGTAGGATTATGGGTGGGTTGCGCTTCGGCGGGTCGGTGTGGACTTGTTGGGCCGAAGGGCCTGTTTCCACACTGTAATCTAATCTAATCTAATCTAAAACTCTAAATCACAACATTTCACCAGGACTGCGGAGGGGGAAAGGGGCTGAGAAATAAATACAGTGGGAGAGTGGCGCTGAGGGAAAGGTCGCTGGAGTGGCGATAGGTGGAGGGTGAACCTGGAATGAAGTGGGGGGGTGGTTGGACATGGCTGGATCCCCCCACCTCATCCCAGGTCCAGCCTTCCCTCTTGATACCTCCCCCTTCACCTGACCTAACCTGCCCATTTCCCTTTCCAGCTACCCTCTGCGCCCTTCCCACTGACCAACCACAATCACCTCCTACCTGCATCCACCTAGCGCCATCCCAGCGACCTTTCCCCCAGTGACACCCCCCCTCCCTGGATTTATTTCTCAGCCCCCCTTTCCCCTCCGCAGGCCTGATGAAAGCTTCCCATCTGAAATGTCAGCAGTACCTGAGGGCACTCTGGATGTCCTCGGGGCTGCAGGAGTGGTGAGGCTATTGTGAGGGAGGAAGTCTGTTATCAGATCATCGATGGAGTGTATTCTTTCAGTCTGAAAGCTCCTCACTTTATTGACACTATCCTTCTCACCATGAATTCTACGTGAGCAAGATGATGGTAGAGTAGGATGCTGCAGCTGGAACTCCTTTGCTCGCTAGTTCTCTTACCTTTTTCTTTCTTTTTTCCTCTTTTCTGCAGTTTTTCTTGCCCTCACTCCCGCTCCCCAAAACATTGAGCTCCTGAAATGAGGGAATGGGGAATGGAGGTGAGTGCCAGTCTAGTCGGGCACGGGAGGTGAGTCAGGTACCACGCCAGCGCGGGAAGCGAGACCTGGAAGCAAGTCGCAACTGGAGCCTGGAGCGGGAGCAGACTGAGCCCAGGCTGACCTGGGAGGCAAGTCCCGGGGGCAAGGTCAGGCCAGAGGCCTGCGTGTGGAAGTAGCGAGGCCTCATGTTCTGAAGCACGGTGGGCATGAACTTGGTGAAAAGGAGTATCATTTGATTACTTTTGGACATACTTTTATTGTTATTTTGCACTTTAAGTAAGTCAAGTGGTTTTTAAAACTTTATATTCCTATACTAGACAATTTTTTTCTCTCTTTCAATTCGGTACCTAGGTATCCCGTACCTAAGATGGCGCCAAAGAGGTAACATTACAAACTTTTCACTGCACTCACTTTCGAAATTTATATTCATGATTTGGATTTAAGGAGAAAGTAACTACACCAATGATACGAAAGTGTGTAGCTAACATCGGAAGAAAATCTAACACAAGAGGCTGTTGCAAACTGGAGATTCAAATGCTCCATGGTCTGCTCCCCAGGATGCACACTAAGATAAACATCCCACTTTCGAAAGACAGTGATCACAGCAGTCACTGCATGTTGTGTAAGATCGTTTCTGATTTCCTGCAATCTGAACTACCCGAAATCACTACTCCCTGCTTAACATTCATCCCTGTATCCAATCATCCAGCAGTCCCTGACTCCACATTGCACAACCCTTACCGGGAGTATAGCTTGTGGGGTTGACATTATGGAACTCCTGGGTAAAAACAAAGACTGCAGATGCTGGAAACCAGAGTCTAGATTAGAGTGGTGCTGGAAAAGCACAGCAGTTCAGGCAGCATCCGAGGAGAAATAAATCCCATTATGGAAGTCCTACATTATCCCTGTCTGCTCTTTCCATTAGCTCTTCAAATCAGGTTTGTTAAGTATGAATTAGTCTTTCAGTGTCTATGCGGACCTTTTTTTATATCTTTTCAGATTCTAGATGTTCTTCTATCACTGTTTATTATAGATTCCACCACATTTCTGAGCACTGACATTAAGCTGACAGCTATATACGTCCCAGTTTTACCTACCTTTTAGTAAACAGAAACAATATTACCTGTCTGCCTGTCCTCTGGCAATCTCCACCTCTGTGAAACTGTGTGTGTGTGTCTATATTCTATACTTAAACACATGAATTCAACTATTCTCAGATCTAAGTTAAAAATCACACAACACCAGGTTATAGTCCGACAGGTTTATTTGGAAGTGTACACAGCTTATATACACAGATCAGAAGTATGACCCTTCTTTAGTTTTACTAGTTGGTCATTTATTTTCTCCCTTTGTATCCCAACAATAATAGTACTGTTTAAGCTGAAAGCAGTGTTTTGATCTCTGGAGCAGTGGAAGTCACTGGAAACTTTCTAGGGCACCGTTGAGAGAATGTGCAGATGCTGACTGAGCAGAGTGGGCTCAACCGAGCACCGTGGTCAGGTCTCACATCTCATTTATTCACTCAGCACCTACTTAACATACCAGATTTTTGTATAAAAACCTTACTTTGAATCATATGACAGATGTTGGAAGAGTCAATGCTCCACTATACACACATTCTCTACCTTTTAGCTGGTGTTTCGGGATCCTCCTGGGCCACTGCTTCACCAGACACTGAATTTATATATTGAAAAAGACCTGCATCACACTGTAAACTTCGGCTATAAATTCGATATCTTACGATCTTATACTCCACAACCACTTGATGAAGGAGCAGCGCTCCGAAACCTAGTGCTTCCAAATAATCCTGTTGGACTATAACCTGGTGTTGTGTGATTTTTAACTTTGTCCACCCCAGTCCAACACTGGCACCTGCAAATCAATTCAGAAGACAATGCAGGACAATGTAAAGCAGCCATTCGTAAGTGCTGGTAATGTTTGCATGTCAGATATTTAAAATTTCATCCATCTGCAGGATTGTGTTCATAAGTACAGGTGCTCACAGTTCAGGCGTTCGTAAATCAATCAATAAATAAATGAATCGAAATCAATATCAACTTCTCTGTGAATACACAGGGCCCTGTTCTTTACAGACAGAAAGAACATGTCCACACATTGTGTCTGTTTCAACTCAACACAGTAGATGACAGCGAATGTGCTGGTTCATTTTTTCAGGGCAATGCCCTGACCAATCAGAATCAACCTGCCCAGTTTAAAATTTAAACAAAGCCTGGTGGCTAATTGTCAATCACTAATTCGCACCATCAACCAGAGACTGCTTGGCCAAACTATTAGCACACTCCTCATAAATGTTGCTTGCCCCTTTGTTTTTTTTTTCTAGAGTCTGCAAACCAGGTTTTGTCCACCGGGAACTCCACTCACAGGTCACTGGCTGCGATAGTGGGCTCAGAGTCAGTTTGTGAACAGAGGAGATTCTGAATCCCCTGTTTTTCCTTCCTTTTTTTTTACCCCAACACTACCACTGTCCAGCAGCAGCACTTACTTTATCCCCACAACATCTGTTGTGGTGTGAGTGTGTGTGTGCGCACGCATACAGGTGCAGTGACTCAGTGAAACCAACATTATGCACTACCAGGGAACCAGTAACAAGCAAAACCCAATAGGGACAATGCTGAGGTGAACAAAGTGAAGGGGGAGGGTAGGGACTAAATTAAAATGGAGTTGGAGGGGAAAGTCAAGCTTCCACCCCCTCTCCCTGAAGGCATTGAGAGTGATGGTGAACACCACATGGTCCCTCTTCAGGGACACCCAGGCTCCAACATAACCATGAAAGAGGGGTAGGCAGTCAACAGGAATGACCCCCTTCACAGCCCGCTGCCTAAACCTGTTAATGGCCAGCCTGGCCAGGCCCAGGAGTAAACCCACAAGGAGGTCCTCTGACCTATCCTCCTCCCTCTGCACTGGGTGCCCAAAGATCAGGAGGGTGGTGCTGAAGTGCAACCAAAAACATAGCAAAAGGCTCTTCAGGAAACCAAAAAGAGTTTACAAAAAGCTCACAATATACTCACCATCTACTGACTCCACAGCGCCACAAAACAAAGAGTTGGGCTGAGAGTCTGTGAACCACTGCAATCTACAGTTATAAAGGGCTGTTGAGTGCAACATCCTCCACCCCAGGTCCCCAAGAGAGGACTCCGACAAAGAGAGCCTTCCACTGGGGATCCCCACCATCCGGTGGCAAATGGGCATGCCGAGGCATGTCTGGGTCACGGACAAAGGAGAAGATGTGGATAGTGTGCAACCTGTACATTTCGCCTCCCTCAGGGATATACAACTTAGGTTTCGGAGTCTGCTCAGATTGTGGAGCACAGGGCCCCGGAAGAAGTATGGGATCCTAGGCCAAGGTGAAATTCCATCTGAGCAGGGCAGGGGTTACTCCTTTGAATTGGTATTCTTGTGAATGGTCCTGATGAACCACAGTGTTTCTTTATTTCCTTAGGAAAATGGATTTACTGGAAAGTGTGATTCCCCAAGACATTTATAAAATATCCCATGTAATTAACAATAGCCTTTTGATTTTGTTTCTGATGAAGCAGTGGCCCAGGTGGAGCTTGGGACACCAGCTAAAAGGTAAACAATCCTTTCAAATCATTGTGTGTTTCCTTGAGTATGTGCATTGGAGCATAGACTCTTCCAACATCTGTCATAGAATTCAAAGTAAGGATCTTACACAAAAATCTGGGTATGTTAAGTGAGTGCTTAGTGAACAAATGAGGTGCAAGACCTGACCACAGTTCTCGGTTGAGCCCACTCTGTTCAGCCAGCACCTGCACATTCTTTCAGAGGTGCCTTAGAAAGTTTCAGGGCTGAGCTTAAACAATATTACCAGCTTCAACAACATGTCTTTTTTCAGAATACTTTTATTTCTCTTTACTTTCAATGATTTACTTTTATGGCCGTCATACGCATTTTCAGTTCGTTTCCAAATCACTTCAGTCACTGTTTGCATTCTCTCTTTATCGTTGATGTACTTATGATATGCTGTTATCTTCAGTTTCAATTTTACTTTTCTGTTTGTATTAGATGATTTAGCCCAAGTGTGTTGAATGAAGTCATAGCAGATCTACACCTTCACTCTGCCCACTTGCCTCGACTCCCTATCCATCCATCGTGAATCATTATGGCCTAGTCTGCTCGTTTTGTTTTGAGGAATCTATTTTCACTGGACTGTTTTACTCTCCAGTCTATCTACGTGGCTCACTTCCAAAACAGACCTTGTCTCCAATTCCTGATGAAAGGCTTATGCCCGAAACATTGATTCTCCTGCTCTTCGGATGCTGCCTGACCTGCTGTGCTTTTCCAGCACCACACTCTCCACTCTTGTCTACAACCAGGCCACTTTGTTTCCATCTGCATGGGTCCCCACCTCCATTCCCCTATAGTCCTCTCAGCCACCCCTCAGACTCCTTTCTAACATCACTCCCCATTCTAACCCCACTACCCCTGAACAGAATCTATTCTGCTGGCTCTGCCTGGCATTGAACCTATTTGCTCACCTACCACCATCACTGGGAGCTGAGTGTGCACCCTCTCAGTCACTCAGCCTTCTATAAAATGATAGTTTTGTGATACACTACAGTCCTCCCCGCTGCCAGCTGAGCTATTGAAGGAGAGTCCAAAAAGGACATTAGTAAGCCGGATGGGCTTTACAACAATGGTTACAACAGGCTGACCTTTATTTCCAGGTTTAATTGATTTCAAGCTTTCTATTAGCCAGCGAGGGTTTTGAACCCAGGTCCCCAGAGCATTATACTAGGTTTCTGATTGCTAGATCACCCCAACATTGCCTCCCCTCCGACAGACTGTTTCCTTATTAATGTTCACTGCAGGTTCTGGAATAATGCCAGGTAGATTAACAGGTGGAGACTCTTGTGAATTCTTGACCCCAGATTGTAAGGAGATCAGCCAAGTGGACTTCAGTGTCATACAGCATGGAAACGGAGTCTTCTGCCCAATCTGTCCACACCAACCACATTCCCAAACTAAACTAATCCCACCTGCCTGCTCCTGGTCCATATCCCTCCAAAACATTTCTATTCATGCACTTAGCTAAATGGTGTAACCGTAATCACATCCACCACTTCCTCAGGAAGTTCATCCCACACATGAACAACCTTCTGGGTATAAAATTTGCCCATGTCCTTTTTTAGAAATCTCCCACATCACCTTAAAAATATGCCCCCTAGCCTTGAAATCCTCCAGCCCAGGGAAAAGACACCTATTAGCATGTTTTGAGAAGATTGGTAGCTCAGGTTGAGGTTCTGGATGCAGGTTTGCTCACTGAGCTGGAAGATTCATTTTCAGACATTTTGTCACCACACTAGGTAACATCTTCAGTGAGCCTCTGGATGAAGCACTGCTGATGATTCCTGCTTTCTATTTATATGTTTGGGTTTCTTTAAATTGGTGATGTCATTTCTTGTTCTTTTTCTCAGGGGGTGGTAAGTCAGATCCAAGACAATGTGTTTGTTAATAGAGTTCCGGTTGGAATGCCATGCTTCTAGGAATTCCTGTGCAGGTCTCTGTTTGGCTTGTCCTAGGATGGATGTGTTGTCCCAGTCGAAGTGGTGTCCTTCCTCATCTGCATGTAAGGATATTTTAGAGAGCGAGAGAGAGTCATGTTGTTTTGGGGCTAGTTGATGGTCACGTATCCTGGTGGCTACTTTTCTCCTTTGTCCAATGTAGTGTTTGTTACAGTCCTTGCACAGTATTGTGTGAATGACATTAGTTTTGTTTGTCTTTATAGGGTCTTTCAAGTTCATTAGCTGCTGTTTGTGGGCTACCATGACGCCGAAAGGTCTGAGTAGTCTGGTAGTCATTTCCGAGATGTCTTTGATGTAGGGGAGAGTGGCTAGGGTTTCTGGATGTGTTTTGTCAGCTTGTTTGAGTTTGTTGCTGAGAAATCAGTGCACTGTGTTCATTGGGTACCCGTTCCTTTTGAATACACTGCACAGATGCTGTGCTCTATGTAATTCCTCTGCGCTGGTGTGTGTGTGGTGGCTCATTGGAATAATGTTCTAATGCAGCATTTGTGGATGTTGAGATGATTGCTTCTGTAGTTCAGTATTTGCTCTGTATGTGTTGTTTTCCTGTAGACGCTGGTTTGAAATTCCCCATTGGCTGTTCGCCCTATTGCGACATCTAGGAATGGCGGTTTGTTGTTGTTAAACCATCATCTCACACGGAGGTGACATTTCCAAAGCGATACAGCCCAATTTGAACATACCATTGGACTGCCTGCATCAGCAGCAAGCCGCGTTTCTCCATTGGAAGAGTCTCAGGGCAACTTGCCCTTGCCTTGGTGGGAACACAAGTTACTAAGGAAATGACCTTGTGCAGTCTGCTCTACAGGGCAGGGCAGAGAAGGGGAGAAAACGACAAACTTCGCCACAAATGCCACGACTCAATGTCAGGAAAGACTCGTGCATGCTGAGAAAGACAGGCAGCCTGATTTCCACTTGGATCCTGGAAGGGAGCAGAAGCTCAAGATTTGGGTAAACATTAATAAACACAGGAAACAGTGCCACAGTCTCATCCCTCATTTCAAACACACAAAACCATCAGACACCAAGTCCAAAGGCTTAAACTTTATTTCTACAAGAACTTACAGGGAGAAAGGAAAGAACAGAGAAAAGTGAAAGGAAATAATATATGCACCCAGTCAGAGGTGTACTTGTGGAAAGGGGAATTAACACAAATAAAGTTTTCACACTTCTGTCCTTGGTTAGAGATTAATCGCATTCAAAACCATGCCTGGGAATCAGACAGAATTTCAGAAACTAAGCTTTTCTTTGGGCGAAATAGAATGCCGGCAGCGAATCAATTAGAGTTACTCAGCTGGGGGCAGATCACGATCCTTTCCGTATTGAAGGTGACAATACGCCATTCTGACTGGTGAAGGAAGCCAGGGGAGACCAGTTCAAAGACAGAACTGATTTCGAGGCTTTGTCCTCATTTTTTCTTTGGGCCCTTCTCCAGGGGTAGCCCGATGTCCTTCCCTCGCAGCTTGAGGCCTTTCAAACAAAAAAAAAAAAACAAAGTAAAGCTGGTTAATACCAAATAATTCCATCAGACATGTGCGGCCTATCGCAAATTTTTAAAAAGGCAGGCTAATGTGGTAGGTACCTCATTACACAGCATGGGGCCTTCACTGGCCCTCGAAGCTGGTGGTGAATTGCCTTTTTTTTCCCCCGCATGAGTCACTCAAACACTCAGTATTGTTGAACCACAAATCACCACACTACACACTTTTTTTTTTAAAAAGATTAGATTAGATTCGATTCTCTACAGTGTGGAAACAGGCCCTTCAGCCCTACAAGTCCACACCAACCCTCTGAAGAGCAACCCACCCAGATCCATTCCCCTACATTCACCCCTGACACTACAGGCAATTTAGCATGGCCAATTCAGCTAACCTGCACATCTTTGGACTGTAGGTGGAAACCGGAGCACCCGGAGGAAACCCACGCAGACACAGGGAGAATGTGCAAACTCCACGCAGTCACCCAAGGCTGGAATCGAACCTGGGGTCCTGGCACTGTGAGGCAGCAGTGCTAACCACTCAGCCACCGTGCTGCCCTTTCACTTGCATTTACATAACACATTTCACATTCATAGGCTTCCCAAAGCCCTGCACAGTCAATAAAGTATCACTGACAATCAAGAAAACGCGATGACTCGTCTGTACTCAGCAAACTCGAATACCCGGAGAATTAAGCGTTTGAGTGCTGTTGGAGCTGCAGTTATCCAGCAGATATTCTATCACATTTCTAACTTGTCTTTGGAAATGATAACCAGGTATTGGGGTTCAGGGGTTGGAGCTGCCAGCTGCAGAGTTCCCTGCCGCTGACCTGCTCTTGTGACCTAAGTATTTAAATAGCTGATCCAGTTCAGTTTCTGGGGAGTGCTGGTGATTTGTGGTTCAACAATGCCGAATGTTTGAGTGACTCATGCAAGTTATCATGTCAAAAAGTTAGACAAAACCATAAAGGACTCTACACAATGAAGCCACAAACAGATGTGCATGTGGTTTGCAGAATGAGTGTTCATGGACTGGCTCAGCTACTGAACTGATAACACTCCAATTAGGGCAGCATGGTGGCTCAGTGGTTAGCACTGCAGCCTCATAGCGCCAGGGACCTGGGTTCGATTCCAGCCTTGGGTGACTGTGTGTGGAGGTTGTACATTCTCCCCGTGTCTGCGTGGGTTTCCTCCGGGTGCTCCGGTTTCCTCCCACAGTCACAAAGATGTGCAGGTCAGGTGAACTGGCCATGCTAAATTGTCCAGTGTTAGGTGCATTAGTCAGGGGTTAAGGTTGGGGAATGGGTGTAGATGGGTTACTCTTCGGAGGGTTGGTGTCAACTTGTTGGGCCGAAGGGCGTGTTTCCATACTGTTCGGGATCTAATCTACTGAGGAGGAGAACAACGTCTGAACAGTTTGCGCCAGATTTTCGTCAAATCGTGTCAAGAGATGCAAATTCAGAAGAGAGCTGGTGGTCTTTCAGGCAAAATACAGATCGAAGATCTATTGAAATTAATCTGATCCAACACGTACAATAATCTTGCTACTTGAGAGAATAGAGCTAGAGGATGTTGGAAAGACAACCAGGCTATTTATATATGAACCTTTGGAGCAGGAGGCAGAGGAAGCAACCAGGGAGCGAGATCCAGAATCTTGTACTAGGTTGCCAAGTGGAGGGACATTTCAAGTTTGGAATGGGAGGATTCTGTCAATCTCTGTGTGGTCCATATTGGAAACAACATAAGGAAGAGCAGACAAGTGATACTATTCAGAATGTACCAGGATTGAGGAGCAAAGTTAGCCCTCAAAGATATAGCCTTGTGCCAACTGGATAAAGGGCACATGATTAAATGAGTGATGTGGGAGCACAGGTGCACTTGCTGGCACACCAGGTACAGGGCTCCAACTGAACCAGGCTGGAATAATGAAAAAGGATAAATATGATGATAAACAAGAACATTGAACTCCAAGATGTGGGGTGTGGCAGGCCTCAGGTGGAACAGGTAATCATTTACAAACAAACAACAAATACATCAGAGAGGAACAGCCAGAAATTATGCTTCAGGTAATGGATGCTGTGAAGCTTGAAAGGGTTCAGAAAAGATTTACAAGGATGTTGCCAGAATTGGAGGATTTGAGCTATAGGGAGAGGTTGAACAGGCTGGGGCTGTTTTCCCTGGAGCGTCGGAGACTGAGGGGTGACCTTATAGAGGTTTACAAAATCATGAGGGGCATGGATAGGGTAAATAGGCAAAGTCTTTTCCCTAGGGTGGGGGAGTCCAGAACTAGAGGGCATAGGTTTAAGGTGACAGGGGAATCATTTAAAAGGGACCTAAGGGGCAACTTTTTCACACAGAGGGTGGTGTGTGTATAGAATGAGCTGCCAGAGGAAGTGGTGGAGGCTGGTACAATTACAACATTTAAGAGGCATCTGGATGGGTATATGAATAGGAAGGGTTTGGAGGGATATGGGCCAAGTGCTGGCAGGTAGGACTAGATTACATTAGGTTATCTTGTTGGTGTGGACGAGTTGGACAGAAGGGCCTGTTTCCGAGCTGTACATCTCTAGGATTCTAAAAAGTAAAAATTATAAGATGCATAAACCGAGAGGGAGATAGAATTAAGAAATGCAGGTAAAACATTCAACAGAATGTTAGGCCAGACTGAGGGGCCCAGTAAACGTGCTTTGTTTAAGGACAGCATCAGGAGCAACAGAATGAGCTGCAGATACAATGTGGCAAGTATGATATGGTAATCATTGAGACCTATCTTCAAGACAATAAAAATTGGGGAGGAGATGGGGTGCTCACAAACTCAAGATGAAACTATCCAAACAAGAGGTTCTAATCAGGGCTGAGCAGACCATGAAGATTTTATGGATACAATCAAACAATATTATGATAAAGGGATAGCCAGCTACAATCATCTTAATGAATATACAAATAGGAGGGTGGAGGCACATCCTGGCAGCAGATACAACTCCTAAGGTTGTGAACAGAGTTGTTCGAGGGGGAAAAAGAAAGGCAGAGAAATACAATGTGTGCAGAGTGAGTAAATAAAATTTGAGAGTACCAGGCACAGATTCTCATATAGAAATACAATGTTATTGCTATAATGGAGATCTGGCTCAAAGAATGCAGAACTGTGTTCAATATCTCTGGATCAACATAGTCCTGAAAGAGGAGTTTCACTCAGCAATACTCTGTCCTCACTCTTGTACAAGTAAACATTATGGCACAGTGGCTCAGTGGTTAGCACTGCTGCCTCACAGCACCAAGGACCCAGGTTAGATTCAAACCTCAGGTGACTGTCTGTGTGGAGTTTGCACCTTCTTCCCACTGATTGTGTGGGTTTCCTCCGGGTGCTCCGATTTCCCCTCACAGTCCAAAGACATGCAGGCTGGGTGGATTGGCCATGCTAAATTGCCCTGTAGTGTCCAGGGTTGTGCAGGCTAGGTGTGTTAGCCATGGTAAATGCAGGATCACAGGGATAAGGTTTGGGGGGGGTGGGGGGTTCGAGTCTGGGTGAGATGTTCTTTTGGGTGGAGGTAGGGGGTTGGTGCAGACTTGCTGGGCTGAATGGCCACTTTCAGCACGGAAGGGATTCTATAAAGACATTAACTCACCGAGTACTCTTTCAATCTTGCCAAGGACCTGGTTGTTGGGAATGGCTTTCCCACACTCATAATCAGCAATGACCTGGGGTTTCTCACTGATTCTCTGGACAGAAAGGAAAGCAGCAAATTAAGGCTAGACAGATCTCTGCATTCGGAACAAAAAGAGTGCTCCTGTATTGAAATTACAGCTTCTATCCCCCTTTCCACAAGCCCAAAGTGGACTGCACAGATTCCAATCTCCACACTCAGAAACCTGCACCTCTCAGGCCCAGACGTCACCCTGACAGCCCTGTTGTGGAACACAATGTGACCAGCTCTCCCCTCACCCTACAGACCCCTCTGCACAAACCACAGTATACAAAGGCACTCACTGTGGCCAGATCCTTCTGGTTCATCCCCAGGTTCTGTCGGCCCTGTTGGATCAACTTGCCGACTGTGAGTGAGACACGCTCATGGTGCAGTTCCTCGGTTTCCCGGTCCAGTTTCGCGGTGTTCTTAGTGATGGTGTGTTGCTTATTTTGTCCTGCAGACCCTAAGCACAAACGAAAGTGCAAAGTCATCCCTCACCCTGATAGTTAGTGCTTGTTCAATTCTGAGCAGGACTTTACTAAGCAATGTTCAAGCAGGAGGGCTAGAGAAGGCAGAAAAGGTTACTGCTGGAAATCCAGCAGGCACTCCGCAGGTAGGGATACTTTAAGTAAAGCTTCCTCTACACTCAGGAAAACTACTAAGTAAAGCTTCCTCTACACTATATTGGCCCATCAAACAAATTCTGGGCAGACAAACTCAACTATTTACAT
Source organism: Chiloscyllium plagiosum (assembly GCF_004010195.1). Lineage (NCBI taxonomy): Eukaryota > Metazoa > Chordata > Chondrichthyes > Orectolobiformes > Hemiscylliidae > Chiloscyllium > Chiloscyllium plagiosum. The sequence continues at coordinate 2,941,674 of NC_057739.1, forward strand.
CAACCAGTCTATACAGTAGGGATGTATTTGCGAACACTGATCCTTTCGGAGTACAGCATTCAGGAGGGACTGCTCTGTGCTCACAAACCTTTGGTTTGGATTTCCTCTCAGGTGGAATCAACCTTTCTCCAAATCTTTCAATTGTTAAATCTCTCAAAAAAGTTGTACTTTTTGTTTGTATTCACTGATGGGATGAGGGGGCAGCATAGCTTCTCTCTTTCCAGGGAATACAGCAAGCATATGTGAAGACTTATCCAACAGCAAATTTGAGAGGTTATGAGCATCACCCTTCCACATTAGCATTTGTGAAATATTACAGCAGCAAGTCTGGTCTCCACGAGATCTATAGAAGTTTAACATGGGTGCACTTAGGTAAGTTGAGGTCCATTTACACCTCTACCCCAGTTAATCCTTCCCAAGCAGAATGTAGCCTCTTTGTTCTTCCTATCTTAATGCAGCACCTTACACTCATCCATATTATAGGTGATTTGACAATTAGACACCCATCCTGCAAACTTATTACTTGTTGCACTCTTGCTCATTATTAATTATTCCTCCAATTTGGGCTCATATTTTGATGTCACACTTGGAATTTCCAACTCACTTCAGAGAGCTGTGTCCTCCCTGACACCAGCCGTAGAAAGACCAATCACCTCGGGATACCACTTCCCACCTTTTACCGGTCGGAGTTACTTACATTCATCCTTACTCTCCCATCCTGTTGGACACTCCAATCTGTGCTATTGCTTTGTATCTCTCCTCATGAATTCCCTATGTACTCCTGCCTGACTGATTCCTCCCCGTCCCCACTTCTCCAGGCACCAGTCTGAATTCACCAACTTCCAAATCTCCCCACCTCCTACATCATCGCAGGTCCAACCCTCCTTCTCTGCCCTGACCCCTTAACCTGACCTAATCTTCCTTCCCACCTATCCACTCTCCACCCTTCCCACTGACCAATCACAATCACCTCCTACCTACCTTTCCCCCCCAGGACCTCCCACTATTTCTTTCTCAGTCCCCCTCCCCCTCATTTCTGATGAAGGGTCATGCCCGAAATGTCAACTCTCCTGCTCCACTGATGCTGCTGACCAGCACTTGCAGTCCTCACTACCTCCAAATTGATTGTAAAGCCCTTTTGATGTCCGGTGATTATGAAAATGGTAATATAAATGCTATTAACTTTTGTCATGTACATGGACTTCCAAAGGATTGCTGGTAAGTTGGATCTGGACTAAGTAATGGAGATTCATGATATATTTCAGAAAGTGTGAAGTTAAATATTCTGTGGTTCAAGAAAAATGCTGTAAAAATAGTAACTGTCTGTTCTTCGTCCACACTTTCAAATATCTAGGTACAGCAACAATGAACTCTTCAATACTTCCACACTTTGGTATCTTTATCAGAGAGCTATTCTGCTTTTCTTTGGATGTCTTTTTCCAGTTTTCCTTTTGTTGTTTATATATTCTTCAAAAACTTCATTTCAAAATTTCTATTCGTTGTTGTGATTCTGTTCGCCGAGCTGGGAATTTGAGTTGCAGGCGTTTCGTCCCCTGTCTAGGTGACATCCTCAGTTCTTGGGAGCCTCCTGTGGTGTTTCCTCCGGCATTTATAGTGGCTTGTCTCTGCCACGTCCGGTTGTCAGTTCCAGCTGTCCGCTGCAGTGGTCGGTATATTGGGTCCAGGTCGATGTGCTTATTGATTGAATCTGTGGATGAGTGCCAAGCCTCTAGGAATTCCCTGGCTGTTCTATAATAGTAGTGTTGTCCCAGTCGAACTCATGTTGCTTGTCACCTGCGTGTGTGGCTACTAAGGATAGCTGGTCGTGTTGTTTCGTGGCTAGTTGGTGTTCATGGATGCAGATCGTTAGCTGTCTTCCTGTTTGTCCTATGTAGTGTTTTGTGCAATCCTTGCATGGGATTTTGTACACTACATTGGTTTTGCTCATGCTGGGTATCGGGTCCTTCGTTCTGGTGAGTTGTTGTCGAAGTGTGGCTGTTGGTTTGTGTGCTGTTATGAGTCCTAGTGGTCGTAGTAGTCTGGCTCTCAGTTCATAGGATTCATAACAGCACACAAACCAACAGCCACTCTCAGACAACAACTCACCAAAACGAAGGACCCGATACCCAGCATGAGCAAAACCAATGTAGTGTACAAAATCCCATGCAAGGACTGCACAAAACACTACATAGGACAAACAGGAAGACAGCT
>NC_057739.1:2943942-2974335 GCF_004010195.1 Chiloscyllium plagiosum
GCAGATTCAAACCACTACAAATGCCGGAGGAAAGATCACAGAAGCGCTTCACAGGAGGCTCCCAAGCACTGAGGATGTCACCTAGACAGGGGACAAAACGTCTGCAACACAAATTCCCAGCTTGGCGAACAGAACCACAACAACGAGCTACAAATCTTCTCACAAACTTTGAATTTCTATTCTTTGTTAGAACAGTACAGCACATACAGGCCCTTGTGCTGACCTTTTATCCTGCTCTAAGATCAAACTAATCTACATATCCTTCATTGTACTATCATCCATGTGCCTAGTCAATAGTCGCTTAAGTGTCCCCTAATGTGTCTGACTCCATCGCCACCACCACCAATTGCGGTGGATTCCATACACCCACAACTGTGTAAAGAACTAACCTCTGACATCTCCCCTAAACCCTCCTCCAAGCACCTTAAAATTACACCCCTCGTGACAGCCATGTCTGCCTTGGGAAAAGGTTTCTGACTATTCCCTCTATCTATGCCTCCCATTATCTTGTACACCTCTATCAAAGCACCTCCCACCCTTCTTCACTCAAATGCCTTTGCTCCCTAACCTTTCTTCATAAGACATGCCCTTCACTCCAAGCAGCATCCTGGTAAATCTCCCCTGCATCCTCTCTAAGCTTCCACATCCTTCCTATAATGAGGCAACCAGAACTGAACACAATATTCCAAATGTGGTCTAACCAGGAGTCTATAGAGTTACAGCATAATCTTGCAGCTCTAAAACTCAATCCCCCTGCTAATGAAAGCCAACACACCATAAGCCTCTTTAACAAATCTATCAACTTTGAGGGATCTATGGACACAGACCCTAAGATCCCTCTGTTCCTCTACACTGCCATGAATCTTGCCTTTAACACTGTAATCTGCATTCAAATTCGACCTTCAAAAATAAATCACTTCACACTTTTCCAGGTTGAACTCCATCTGCCACTTATCAGCCCAGCTCTGCATCCCGTCGATGTCCCACTGCAACCTACAACAGCCCTCCACACTATCCACAACTCCACCAGCCTTCGTGTCATCAGCAAACTTACTAACTCACCCTTCCACTTCCTCAATCCAAGTCATTTATAAAAATTACAAAGGGCAGAGGTCCCAGAACAGATCCCTGCAGAACATCACTGGTCACCAAGCTCCAGGCTGAATACTTTCCATCTACCACCACCCTCTGTCCCTATGGGCCAGCCAATTCTGTATCCAGAATGCCAAATTTCCCCGTATCCCATGCCTCCTTACTTTCTGAATGAAAGAGCCTACCATGAGGAACCTTATCAAACGCCTTGCTAACATCCATATACACCACATCTACTGCTCTACCTTCAATGTATTTTGTCACATCCTCAAAGAATTCAATAAGGTTTGTGAGGCATGACCTGACCCTTACAAAGCCATGCTGACTATCTCTAATCAAACAATGCTTTTCAATTAATCATAAATCCTGTTGCTCAAAACCCTCTCCAATAATTTGCCCACCTCAGACATAACAGTGACTCGTCTTTAATTCCCAGGATTATCCCTATTCCCTTTCTTGAACAAAGGAATAACATTTGCCACCCTCCAGTCATCTGGCACTATTCCAGTGGACACAGAGGCCGCAAAGATCATTGCCAAAGGTGCAGCAATCTCTCCTCTCACTTCCTGGAGTAACCTAGGGTATATCCTGTCTTGCCCAGCGGACTTATTTTTCATAAGTTTCAAAATTTTCAACACAACTTTCTTCTTAACATCAACCTGTTCAAGCATATCAGCCTGTTTCACGCTGTCCTCACAAACGACAAGGTCCCTCTCAGTAGCGAATACTGAACGTACGTATTAAGACCCTCAACAGGATGCAGAGCTTTTCTGACTTGAACCTAATGCCTTTAAATTTCCTTTTGCCACTCTCATTTACTGACTGTTTACTTAGTTTTGACCTTTTCCTTTAGTTCAACTTGTTCAGCTATTGGTTACTGTGCACTTTTTCTTTAAAAACAGGGATATTTGTCTCACAAACTATTTCTCAATGGTTTTTAATTTGAGATTTTTTCCCCCAGTTTACTTCTCCTAGTCCTAGCCTCATAAGTAGCTTTTTTTAAAAATCTGATAGATTATTACTTTGGTCTTTATCTGACTTACGATGTTCAAAACTAAGGCATGTTAAATCTTGTGATTGCTATTGCCAGACTGCTCCCTTCTGCTTACTTTTCCAATGGTTTCATTTTCCAGTCACTTTCCTTTAAGAGATCTCACTGCACTTCAACTCTTTATTACTGAGTTCCTTATCGTGTGGGTAGAAAGGAGTCCTGCACATGCCGAAACCTTGTTTTTCAAGACCTCTTCTTGAAAGTTATTTAGCATTAGAATAATAATCATCAACTGTGTTTTGCACCCTAAAGCACTCACACCAGAACTGCAGCACACGTACCCGATAATGGCTGTACACTCCATATCGCCTCAAAAATAGGTGACGCAGTGAGGGGAAAAACGGAGTAACAATCACAACTGGGAGAGATGAGGGAGGGCAGCCCTCAAAGATAGCAAAGCCATTAGTTCCATCCAATAGTATTTCTGTAATCTCCAATCATTTCTGCTGATGCTCTTCATTTGTACACTCTTGTTCCTTCCTGCCACATACTGATTGGGCTTAATCGATGGGAGCTATAGCCTCTACAGTTTAATGTCTCACCCACAGGCAAGTGCCCAATAGCCCACCACAAGGAATACTGGAGTGTTGGTCTGAAATTCCATCCTGTGGGCCAACAGCTGGCTGACATTCCAGAGTCTAGGATCATAGACAAGGAACAGGAACCTTGATGGAGCAGCTCAGAGAGAAAGAAAAAGCGTACTATCACCTCTCAACTGTGCATCAAGTTTCCTTGTAGGATCATCAGCTACAGTAATAAGATGCTTACATTTCTTTGTAGTCTCTACATCTTCTCCTCTGCGTTGGGCCAATGTGACTGCCTAGGAACAAGAGGGGAATGAAAAGATCAACAGCTGGAAGAAAAACACCATGAAATCCTCAGTTTACTAACTATCACTGAAATTAACGTACCTCTACCGTGGGTTTCCATTCAATGTCATGGAATTCCTGTGTCTCTTGACAGTGCTCCTTCTCACAATCTCACTCAGCATACCATTGAATATTCTTAACTTCTTAAATAATAAAAGATTCTCATCCACCAACCCACTCCTTGTTGAACTTGTTCTCAAATTGGAAACTTTTCCTTTTGCATCATTTGTTTTCTCCAGATCAAACGGTGTTGCCATAATCGTCTCTCCTTCCATTTTATGGTTGGGCAGATGGCTGTGCTCATCAAATGGCATGACAGAATTACACAGCTGCCTCACCACACCACCTTCCCCAAACTGTTCTACAGCGACCTCAGCTCCTGCTTCTCTTGTATATATCTATAAAAAGTCATTTAGGCTGTGCCTTTAAGCAAAAGTTGGAAGTGGATATTGGACCTGGAGCGTGCCCTCAGTCAGAAACACAAAATGGTTACAGAGCAGGAGGGGAGCCAGCAGCCCCCTGAATCAGTGCTAGCGCTCTGCAACAGCAATCTAACAGCCTGCCCTTGCTCCTGTAACTGTTTCGGCAAGTGTCTAATTACATTTGAATTCATCACATTTTCAATAGTTCCTTCCAGAACACAGACACTAGCTGGGTAAAAATGGGTTTCCATGCATTTTCATAGCTTTAATGCATTTGCAAATCACCTAAAATCTGAGCCTACTTGTCCTTCCCCCAGTGAGAACAGTTTCTCCCAATCCACTCTGTCCAGACCCCTCAGTTTTGAAGATCTCAATCGAATCTTCTCTCAATGTTCCCTCCTAGGAAAATGCACAATTTCTCCCATTTATGTACCTTAGAGAAATCCCTCATCCCAGAGGATTCTTCTAATAAATATTTTCTGTGTCCTCTTTAAATTCAGAAACAATAGAAGTTGCAGCATTGGTGAGTACAAGCTCCTCTGTGTAACACTGGGGTACAATACTGGAGGGAACAGGTCTGGCTCTGTATAACACTGGGGTACAATACTGGAGGGAACAGGTCTGGCTCTGTGTAACACTGGGGTACAATACTGGAGGGAACAGGTCTGGCTCTGTATAACACTGGCTTAGTGTCAGGCTCACGTGCATTACTCCAGAACAGATCGGATTGCACAGGCTTATGCATTAGGAAAAAATATCACCAAAGTTCCAGGAACCCTTCCTCAACAGTGACCAAGGTACAAAATGAGCTGAAAAATGTGTTGCTGGAAAAGCGCAGCAGGTCAGGCAGCATCCAAGGAGCAGGAGATTCGACGTTTAGGGCATAAGCCCTTCTTCAGCCCAAAACGTCGATTCTCCTGCTCCTTGGATGCTGCCTGACCTGCTGCGCTTTTCCAGCAACACATTTTTCAGCTCTGATCTCCAGCATCTGCAGTCCTTACTTTCTCCAAGGTACAAAATGAGACAATAAGATATATTGCAGCATCCTTGAACACAGGTGAAGTTCCAGTGGACTGGAGAATTGCTAATGGTGCCCCCTTGTTTAAGAAGGGTAGCAGGGATAATCTAGGTAATTACAGACCTGTGAGCCTGACATCAATGGTAGGGATAAAATCAACAAGGTAAAAACAATGACTGCAGATGCTGGAAACCAGATTCTGGATCAATGGTGCTGGAAGAGCACAGCAGTTCAGGCAGCATCGAGGAGCTTCAGCAAAATCGATGTTTCGGGCAAAAGCCCTTCATCAGGAATAAAGGCAGAGAGCCTGAAGCGTGGAGAGATAAGCTAGGGGAGGGTTGGGGTGGGGAGAGAGTAGCATAGAGTCACTCTTCCAGCACCACTGATCCAGAATCTGGTTTCCAGCATCTGCAGTCATTGTTATTACCTAGTTGATTTTAACCCTACTGCGAATCCTCTTGCAAGGATGCCTGCCTTGAAGAAATTTTCCTCCTCTCTCTGCAAGATTCTCAGGGAGTCCCTCTCCAACTGCAACTCCAGGTCATTTCCTCTGCCCTGAAGCTCTTCAACCATGTCGTGACTCTATGCTACTCTCTCCCCACTCCCACCCCCACCCTCCTCTAGCTTATCTCTCCACGCTTCAGGCTCTCTGCCTTTATTCCTGATGAAGGGCTTTTGCCCGAAACGTCGATTTTGCTGAAGCTCCTCGATGCTGCCTGAATTGCTGTGCTCTTCCAACACCATTGATCCAGAATCCATCAATGGTAGGGAAGCTGCTGGAGAAGATACTGAGGGATAGGACATCCCTCAGTCTGGGTCCCTGGCGCTATGACATTTGGAAGAAAATGGGCTAATCAGTGATAGGCAGCATGGTTTTGTACAGGGAAGGTCAAGTCTTACAAACCTAATAGAATTCTTTGAAGAGGTGACAAAGCTGATTGATGAGGGAAGGGCTGTAGATGTTATATACATGGACTTCAATAAGGCATTTGATAAGGTTCCCATGGTAGGCTGATGGAGAAAGTGAAAGTCGCATGGGGTCCAGGGTGTTCTAGCTAGACGGATAGAGAACTGGCTGGGCAACAGGAGACAGAGAGTAGTAGTGGAAGGGAGTTTCTCAAAATGGAGACCTGTGACCAGTGGTGTTCCACAGGGATCCGTGCTGGGACCACTGTTGTTTGCGATATACAGAAATGATCTGGAGGAAGGTATAGATGGTCTGATTAGCAAGTTTGCAGATGACACTAAGATTGGTGGAGTAGCAGATAGTGAAAGGGACTGTCAGAGAATACAGCAGAATATAGACAGATTGGAGAGTTGGGAGGAGAAATGGCAGATGGAGTTCAATCCGGGCAAATGCGAGGTGATGCATTTTGGAAGATCCAATTCAAGAGCGATCTATACAGTAAATGGAAAAGTCCTGGGGAAAACTGATGTATAGAGAGATCTGGGTGTTCAGGTCCACTGTTCTCTGAAGGTGGCAATGCAGGTCAGTAGAGTGGTCAAGGAGGCATATGGCATACTTTTCTTCATCGTACAGGGTACTGAGTACAAGAGTTGGCTGGTCCTGTTACAGTTGTATAGGACTTTGGTTCGGCCACATTGGGAATACTGCGTACAGTTCTGGTTACCACATTACCAAAAGGATGTGGATGCTTTGGAGAGGGTGCAGAGGAGGTTCACCAGGATGTAGCCTGGTATGGAGGGTGCTAGCTAGGAGGACAGGTTGAGTAGATTAGAATTATTTTCATTGGAAAAGAGGTGGTTGAGGCCTACAAAAATCATGAGAGGTGTAGACAGGGTGGATAGCAAGAAACTTTTTCCCCCAGAGTGGGGGACTCAATTAATAGGGGTCATAAGTTCAAAGTGATAGGGGAAAAGTTTAAGGGAGATATACGTGGAAAATTCTTCACAGAGGGTGGTGGGTGCCTGGAATGCTTTGCCAGCGGAGGTGCTAGAGACAGGAACAATAGCATCATTTAAAATAAACTAGACAGATTCATGAATGGGCAGGGAGCAAAGGGATACATATCCTTAGAAATAGGCAACAGGTTTGGATAGAGGATCTGGATCGGCGCAGGCTTGGAGGGCTGAGGGGCCTGTGCTGTAATTTTCTTTGATCCATTAAACACTTGCTCGGCACAGACTGACCAAATAATGCCATCTTTAACAGTTAGGAGAATAGATGCATGATCTAGTAACTGGACAAAGGTACATTGTTGGGATAGCATCGAGTGAGCTTTGTTCTGTATCTAACCTACCCTGGTAGTGTTTGATGGGGACAGTGTTGAGAGCTTTACTGTGCATCTATCGCCATGATGTAGCTCTTCTGGGAGTGTTTTTTGGGTATAAAGTGAAGAAGTTTTACTCTCCATCTATGTGAACAATAACTTATACAGTATCTTTAACACTGTCAAATGCATTTCATAGAAATATAAAATAACATTTCTTGTCTTAGTAGTAATTGTTAGGATAGGTTGCCAAATGTTTGGCCAGTGATGGAGTTTCTGAGCAGCAGTCAAAAGGAGGAGAAGTAAGAGCCAAGTTTAAGCGTAAACAGTCAGCAATTTGGGCCTTGACAGCATATCATAGAGTCATCAAGTCCTACAGCAGAGACATGCCCTGGTCCATCCCGACCAAAATCTCCATCATCACTAACCCCATTTCCCTGCACTTGGCCCATATCCTTCTAAACCTTTCCTACCCACGTATTTGTCCAAATGCCTTTTAAAATGTTGTTAATGTACCCGCCTCAACCACTTCCCCACTGGCAGCTCATTCCATGTGCGTACCACCCTTTGTGTAAAAATGCTGCCCCTCAAGTTCCCTTTTATTCTTTCTCCTTTAAATTTGAACTAATGCCCTCTAGTCCTCAAATGCCCAACCCTGGGAAAAACACAGTGTGCATTCACCCTCTCATACACCTCTATAAGGTCACCCCTCAGTATCCTACACTCTAAAGAAAAAAAGGTCCTAATTTAGAATTGAATAGAATTCCTATAAAAGTGTGGAAACAATCCACATCGACCCTCCAAAGCATTTCCCACATAGACCCATTCTCCTACCCTATTACGCTACATTTACCCCTGATTAATGCACATAACCTACACATCCCTGAACACTATGGACAATTTAGCACAACCAATTCACCTGACCTGCACATCTTTGGAATGTGGGAGGAAACCAGATCACCCAGGGGAAACCCAAACAGACGTAGGGAGAATGTGCAAACTCCACACAGACAGTCACCCAAGGCTGGGATCGAACCCAGGTCCCTGGCGCTATGAGGCAGCAGTGCTACCCACTGAGCCACCATTCTGCCCACCAACATCTCATAATGCAGATCATTGAGTCCAGGCAACATCCTTATAAATTTCTTCTCCACTCTTTAATACCATCCTCCCGATAACAAGGTGACCAAAACTGAACACAATATTCCCAAGTGCAGCCTCAGCATTGTCCTATATAACTGCAACATAACTTCTGAACTTCGATACTCAATGCCCTGACTGATGAAAGCCAGTGTGCCAAAAACCCTCTTCACTGCCCTGTCTACCTGTGACTCCACTTTCAGAGAACTGTGAATCTGTCCCTCTGTTCCACTATCTCCTTAAGGCCCTATCATTCACCATGAAACACCTACCTTGACCTGACTTTACAAATTACAAGATCTCACACTTATCATCTGTGCTGTAAATCTCCTGGAATTTTTTGCTTTGTATGATGGGGAAACAAATTTGCTCACACCAACAAAGAGCACAAAAATTGAAAACTGATAAGTCTTCTGCTGGAATCATAAACACAGCCACTGTGAGCTGACAATATAAATAAACAAGACACAAACACCGGCAAATTCAGGGTCAATTAGTCCCAGAGGATTCAATCTCAGTGTTGTCCCATATCAGTGTCTGAGAATGGGAGGGAGCACAATGACTGGAGTGGGCATCATCGATGGGGACTTCAGGAGAAAGCAGCTGACAGTGAGGCAGCACCTCACTCACCTGGGGTGAGGGCTATCAACTGTGGCAACAGTGCCCTCAGGGAGGGGCATCAATCCTTGGCCAGTGCCCTGGGTGGGAGGAGCGTCAACACCGACCTCAGGGCCCTGGGTGGGAGGAGCGTCAACACCGACCTCAGGGCCCTGGGTGGGAGGAGCGTCAACACTGACCTCAGGGCCCTGGGTGGGAGGAGCGTCAACACTGACCTCAGGGCCCTGGGTGGGAGGAGCGTCAACACCGACCTCAGGGCCCTGGGGGGGGAGGAGCGTCAACACCGACCTCAGGGCCCTGGGGGGGGAGGCCTGGGGGGGAGGAGCTTCAACACTGACCTCAGGGCCCTGGGGGGGAGGAGCTTCAACACTGACCTCAGGGCCCTGGGGGGGAGGAGCTTCAACACTGACCTCAGGGCCCTGGGGGGGAGGAGCTTCAACACTGACCTCAGGGCCCTGGGGGGGAGGAGCTTCAACACTGACCTCAGGGCCCTGGGGGGGAGGAGCTTCAACACTGACCTCAGGGCCCTGGGGGGGAGGAGCTTCAACACTGACCTCAGGGCCCTGGGGGGGAGGAGCTTCAACACTGACCTCAGGGCCCTGGGGGGGAGGAGCTTCAACACTGACCTCAGGGCCCTGGGGGGGAGGAGCTTCAACACTGACCTCAGGGCCCTGGGGGGGAGGAGCTTCAACACTGACCTCAGGGCCCTGGGGGGGAGGAGCTTCAACACTGACCTCAGGGCCCTGGGGGGGAGGAGCTTCAACACTGACCTCAGGGCCCTGGGGGGGAGGAGCTTCAACACTGACCTCAGGGCCCTGGGGGGGAGGAGCTTCAACACTGACCTCAGGGCCCTGGGGGGGAGGAGCTTCAACACTGACCTCAGGGCCCTGGGGGGGAGGAGCTTCAACACTGACCTCAGGGCCCTGGGGGGGAGGAGCTTCAACACTGACCTCAGGGCCCTGGGGGGGAGGAGCTTCAACACTGACCTCAGGGCCCTGGGGGGGAGGAGCTTCAACACTGACCTCAGGGCCCTGGGGGGGAGGAGCTTCAACACTGACCTCAGGGCCCTGGGGGGGAGGAGCTTCAACACTGACCTCAGGGCCCTGGGGGGGAGGAGCTTCAACACTGACCTCAGGGCCCTGGGGGGGAGGAGCTTCAACACTGACCTCAGGGCCCTGGGGGGGAGGAGCTTCAACACTGACCTCAGGGCCCTGGGGGGGAGGAGCTTCAACACTGACCTCAGGGCCCTGGGGGGGAGGAGCTTCAACACTGACCTCAGGGCCCTGGGGGGGAGGAGCTTCAACACTGACCTCAGGGCCCTGGGGGGGAGGAGCTTCAACACTGACCTCAGGGCCCTGGGGGGGAGGAGCTTCAACACTGACCTCAGGGCCCTGGGGGGGAGGAGCTTCAACACTGACCTCAGGGCCCTGGGGGGGAGGAGCTTCAACACTGACCTCAGGGCCCTGGGGGGGAGGAGCTTCAACACTGACCTCAGGGCCCTGGGGGGGAGGAGCTTCAACACTGACCTCAGGGCCCTGGGGGGGAGGAGCTTCAACACTGACCTCAGGGCCCTGGGGGGGAGGAGCTTCAACACTGACCTCAGGGCCCTGGGGGGGAGGAGCTTCAACACTGACCTCAGGGCCCTGGGGGGGAGGAGCTTCAACACTGACCTCAGGGCCCTGGGGGGGAGGAGCTTCAACACTGACCTCAGGGCCCTGGGGGGGAGGAGCTTCAACACTGACCTCAGGGCCCTGGGGGGGAGGAGCTTCAACACTGACCTCAGGGCCCTGGGGGGGAGGAGCTTCAACACTGACCTCAGGGCCCTGGGGGGGAGGAGCTTCAACACTGACCTCAGGGCCCTGGGGGGGAGGAGCTTCAACACTGACCTCAGGGCCCTGGGGGGGAGGAGCTTCAACACTGACCTCAGGGCCCTGGGGGGGAGGAGCTTCAACACTGACCTCAGGGCCCTGGGGGGGAGGAGCTTCAACACTGACCTCAGGGCCCTGGGGGGGAGGAGCTTCAACACTGACCTCAGGGCCCTGGGGGGGAGGAGCTTCAACACTGACCTCAGGGCCCTGGGGGGGAGGAGCTTCAACACTGACCTCAGGGCCCTGGGGGGGAGGAGCTTCAACACTGACCTCAGGGCCCTGGGGGGGAGGAGCTTCAACACTGACCTCAGGGCCCTGGGGGGGAGGAGCTTCAACACTGACCTCAGGGCCCTGGGGGGGAGGAGCTTCAACACTGACCTCAGGGCCCTGGGGGGGAGGAGCTTCAACACTGACCTCAGGGCCCTGGGGGGGAGGAGCTTCAACACTGACCTCAGGGCCCTGGGGGGGAGGAGCTTCAACACTGACCTCAGGGCCCTGGGGGGGAGGAGCTTCAACACTGACCTCAGGGCCCTGGGGGGGAGGAGCTTCAACACTGACCTCAGGGCCCTGGGGGGGAGGAGCTTCAACACTGACCTCAGGGCCCTGGGGGGGAGGAGCTTCAACACTGACCTCAGGGCCCTGGGGGGGAGGAGCTTCAACACTGACCTCAGGGCCCTGGGGGGGAGGAGCTTCAACACTGACCTCAGGGCCCTGGGGGGGAGGAGCTTCAACACTGACCTCAGGGCCCTGGGGGGGAGGAGCTTCAACACTGACCTCAGGGCCCTGGGGGGGAGGAGCTTCAACACTGACCTCAGGGCCCTGGGGGGGAGGAGCTTCAACACTGACCTCAGGGCCCTGGGGGGGAGGAGCTTCAACACTGACCTCAGGGCCCTGGGGGGGAGGAGCTTCAACACTGACCTCAGGGCCCTGGGGGGGAGGAGCTTCAACACTGACCTCAGGGCCCTGGGGGGGAGGAGCTTCAACACTGACCTCAGGGCCCTGGGGGGGAGGAGCTTCAACACTGACCTCAGGGCCCTGGGGGGGAGGAGCTTCAACACTGACCTCAGGGCCCTGGGGGGGAGGAGCTTCAACACTGACCTCAGGGCCCTGGGGGGGAGGAGCTTCAACACTGACCTCAGGGCCCTGGGGGGGAGGAGCTTCAACACTGACCTCAGGGCCCTGGGGGGGAGGAGCTTCAACACTGACCTCAGGGCCCTGGGGGGGAGGAGCTTCAACACTGACCTCAGGGCCCTGGGGTCGGTGTAGCAGCCGCGGCTCCTACCGGAGGTACCCGTTCAGGCGGATATTCGGGGCCCGGGCCGCGGGTAAAGACGCGCCGCCTCCTCAGTACCTGTTTGCTCTTGGCCTGCGCCGCACTCGGCCCCTTCTTCCTCAGCACCGTCACCGTGTCCCAGTCACTCTCCGCCATCTTCACTCCGCTCACTGCGCAGCCGCACAACTACCCTTCAACCAACTTTATTCAAACAATGGCCACCAGCCAATCAGACGCAAGGGATGTGCAGCCAATCAGAGATGTGGAGTCTGCAGCCAATCAGAGACCAGGGACCAGTTGTTTTGGACTGGGACTCCTTAGGAGTAGGCCATTCAGCCCCTCTAACCAGCTCAGCCGTTCAATAAAATCATAGACAATAGGTGCAGGAGTAGGCCATTCTGCCCTTTGAGCCTGCACCACCATTCAATATGATCATCGCTGGTCATCCTTAATCAGTATCCTGTTCCTGCCTTATCTCCATAACCCTTGATTCCACTATCTTTGAGAGCTCTATCCAACTCTTTCTTAAGTGAATCCAGAGAGTGGGCCTCCACTGCCCTCTGGGGCAGAGCATTCCACACACCCACCACTCTCTGGGTGAAGACGTTTCTCCTCATCTCTGTCCTAAATGGTCCCGTATTTTTAAGCTGTGTCCTCTGGTTCGGCATTCACCCATCAGCGGAAACATGTTTCCTGCCTCCAGAGTGTCCAATCCTTTAATAATCTTATATGTCTCAATCAGATCCTCTCTCAGTCTTCTAAACTCATGGCTGATCTCACATTCCTTACTTTTCTGTGTTTTTTCCCCCATCACCCTTGATTCCCCAAGTGATCAAGAATCTCTCAGGCTGAAATAAAAAAACACAGATTCTGTTCCCACAGCTCTCTGTGACAATGAGTTCTGAAGACTCAACACCGAGTGAAAAAAATCCTCCTTATCTCAGTCTTAAATTGGTGCCCCTTTATTCTGAGACTATACCCTATACTCTCCTATGAGTGGAACCATCCTCTCAATATTTACCCTGTCAAGACCCTTAAGGATTCTATAGGTTGCAATGAAGTTCCCTCTCATTCTTCTAAACTCCAGTGAGTAGAGTCATACAGCATGGAAACTGACCTTTTGGTACAACCAGTCCATGCCAACCATAATCCCAAACAAAACTCGTCCCACCTGACTGCATTTGGCCCATGTCGGAATACTTAAAACAGAAGTTGATAAGAGTTCAGGAGCGGCACATTTATGCAAGATAGGTTTGGCAAGCTACGTGAACCTTGGATGACCGGAGATGTTATGATCTCGGTCAGAAAGAAAAAAGGAAGCTAATGTATTTTCTAGGAGGATGGGAATTAATGAAGCCCTTGAAGTACATAAAGAAAGTGGGAAAGAATTTAAACAAGGAATTAGAAGGGCTAAAAATGGTCATGAAAAGTCATTAGCAAACAGGATTAAGGAGAATCCCAAGAATTTATATACATCTATAAAAAGCAAGAGGGTAGCCAGGGAAAGGGTTGGCCCATTCAAGGACAAATGAGAGAATCCATGTGTGCAGTCAGAAGATGTAGGTGAGGTCCTAAATGAATACTTTGTCTCGGTATTCACCAAAGCAAAGGAATTGGTAAAGGATGATCTCAGGGAAGGAAGTTTTGAGTTTTTAAGCCAGGTTGCTCATAAAAAGGAAGAGTGTTGTACATCTTAAAACTTATTAAGGTAGATAAATCCCCGAATCTTGAGGGAATCTATCCCAGAATATTGAGGCAAGACAACAAATTACTGCCGCATTGACAGACATCTTTGTATCCTCTTTGGCCACAGGTGAGGTCCCAGAGGACTGGAGAATAGCCAATGTTGTCCCATTGTTTAAGAGGTGTAGCAGGAATAATCCTGGAAATTTACAGGTCTGTGGATCTCACTTTGGTGGTAAGGAAATTATTGGAAAAGATTCTCTGGGATAAGACCTATACACGTTTAGAAGCATTTATTAGCGATAGACAGCATGGCTTTGTGCGGAGGAGGTCATGCCTCACTAACTTGAGATTTTTGAGGAGATGACGAAGTTGATTGATGAGGGAAAAGCAGTTGATGTTGTCTACATGGACTTCAATAAAGACTTTGACAATGTTCCTCATGGCAGATTGGCACAAAAGGTGAAGTCACAGGGTGTCAGGGGTGAGCTGGCAAGGTGGATAAAGAACTGGCTTAGTCATAGGATGTGGAGGGGCCGGTGTTGGACAGGGTGGACAAAGTTAAGAATCACACAACACCAGGTTATAGTACCTGGTGTTGTGTGATTCTTAACTTAGTCATAGGAGACAGAGGATAGCAGTGGAAGGATGCTTTTCAGAATGGAGTGCTGTGACTACTGGTGTTACACAAGAATCAATGCTGGAATCTCTGCTATTTGTTATCTACATAATGATTTAAAGGAAAACATAGCTAATCTAATTAGCAAGTTTGCAGACGATACAAAGATTGGTGGAGTTGCAGATAGTGACGAAGGTTGTCAGAGGATATAGCAAGATATAGATCGGTTGGAAGCATGGGCAGAAAAATGGCAGATGGAGGTTAATCTGGACAAATGTGAGGTGATGCATTTTGGAAAGTCAAGTACAGGTGGAAATTATACACTGAATGGCAGAATCCTTAGGAGTAATGATATGCAGAGGGATCTGGGTGTGCAGATCCTAGATCACTGAAGATGGCAGCGCAGGTAGATAAGGTAGTAAAAAAGGCATATGGCATGCTTGTTGTCATTGGAAGGGGCATTGAGTATGAGGACAGACAGGTTATGCTGCAGCTTTAGTTAGGCTACACTTGAAATATTGCTTACAGTTCTGCTCATCACACTACCAAAAGGATGTGGTTGCTTTGGAAAGGGTACAGAAAAGGTTTACCAGGATGTTTCCCAGTATGGGGTAATTTTTGCTAAGAAGGAAGGCTGGTTAGACGGGTTTGTTTCACTGGAAAGCAGGAGTTTATAATACAAGTTTATAAAATTGTGAATGACATGGATAGAGTGGGAAGTATGAGGCTTTTTCCCAGAGTGGAGGGGTCAATTACTAGGGGACACATGTTCAAGGTGTGAGTCAATGTTTTCACACAAAGGGTAATGAGTGCCTGGAACGTGCTGCCAGAGATGGTGGTGGAAGCAGACACAATAGCAGCATTCAAGAAGCATCTGGATGAATACATGAATAGGAAGGGAATAGATGGATACGGATCCTGTAAGTGAAGACAGTTTTACAACGGAAAGGCAAAATGTGTTGATGCCAGTTGGAGGGAACGAAAAGCCTGTTCCTGTGTTGTATTGGTCTTTGTACTTTATATCCCTCCATCATTTCTATGCATGTACTTATCCAAACACCTTTTAAATATTGTAACTGTACCTGCAGTCACCACTTCCTCTGGAAGTTCATTCCATACACGAACCACCCCGTGTAAAAAAAAGTTGCCCCTCATGTCTTTTTTCAATCTTTCTCCTCTCACCTTAATAGAATTGCCCCTGGTCTTGAAATCCCCTAAGGTAAGACATCTGCCATTCACCTTATCTATACCTCTCATGACTTCATAAATCAACCTCCTATGCTCTAGTAAAAAAAAATCCCAGCCTCTTCTTATAACTCAAACTTTCCATTCTCAGCGAGATCCTTGTAAATCTTTCCCGAACCCTCTCCAGCTCAATAATATGCTTCCTGTGGAAGGCCACGGATGAGGTCATATGTGAGTTCTGGTCCAGAACTGAACAGAGTACTCCAGAAGAGGTCTCACCAATATCCTGTAAAGTTTCAACATGACATCCCAACCCCCATATCCAAAGGTGTCAGCAATGAAGACAAGCCTATAAGACAATCCTTCCACACCAGGGATCATCCTCTTGAACTTTCTCTGAACTGCCTCCAATGAAATGATAGCATTCCTTGAATAAAGGGACCCAAACTGTTCCCAGTCCTCCAGATATGGGTCATACCAGCACCTTGTACAGTTGCTGTAGGACTTCCCTACTCTTGTACTCCAACCCTGTTGAAATAAGGGCCAACATTCCGTGAACCTTCCCGACTACCTGCTGTGTATCTGTGTACTAGATTTCTGAGTTTCCCGCACAAGTACCACCAAATCCCTTTGTGTTGCAGCTTTCTGTTCTTCTCCATTTAAATAAGACCATAAGATATAGGAGCAGACATTAGGCCATTCGACCCATCGAGTCTGCTCCGCCATTCAACCATGGCTGATAGGTTTTTCAACCCATTTTCCCACTTTCTCCCCTTAGATGTCCTTAACAATGAAGAACTTATCTATCTCTGTTTTAAATATATTCAGTGACCTGGTATCTATAGCCTTCTGAGGCAATGAATTCCCCAGATTCACCTCTCTATGACTAAAGAATTTTGTCCTTATCTCTGTTCTAAAGGGTCTTCCCTTTACTCTAAGGCTGTGTCCTGAGGTCCTCCTCTCTCCTGCCAATGGAGACATCTTCCACGTCCACTCTGTCCAGGCTATTCAGTATTCTGTAAGTTTCAATCAGATTCCCCCCATATCCTTCTAAGCTCCATTGGGTATAGTCCCAGAGTCCTCAAATGTTCCTTTTATGTTAAGCCTTTCATTCCTAGAATCATTCTTGTGAACCTCCTGGACCCGTTCCAGGGCCAATACATCTTTCCTGAGGTATGGAGCCTAAAATTGCTCACAATACTCTAAATGTGGTCTGACTAGAGCCTTATAAACTCTGAGTGGTTCATCCCTGCTTTTATATTCTAGTCCTCTCGAGATGCATGACAACATTGTATTTTCCTTCCTAACTACTGACTCAACCTGCAAGTTAACCTTCAGAGAATCCTGGACAAGGACTCCCAAGTCCCTTTGCACTTCAGATTTCTGAATTTTCTCCCCATTTAGAAAATAGTCCATGCCTCCATTCTTCCTATCTAAGTGCATGACCTCACACTTTATCATAGAATCCCTAAAACATGGAAACAAGCCATTAAGGCCCAACAAGTCCACACCAACCCTCTGAAGATTAACCTATCCTGACCCATTCCCCTACCCTATTACTCTATATTTACCCCTGACCAATGCACCTAATCTACACATTGCTGAACACTATGGGCAATTTAGCATGACCAACTCACCCGCACACCTTTTGATTCTGGGAGGAAACCGGAGCACCCGGAGGAAACCCACGCAAACGCGGGGAGAATGTGCAAACTCCACACAGTCAGTCGCCCGAGACTAGAATTGAACTGGGGTTCCTGATGCTGTGAGGCAGCAGTGCTAACCACTGAGCCACTGTGTCGCCCCTTTCCCACGCTGTATTTCATCTGCCACTTCTTTTGTTCTCCCTGCATAAGTGAACAACTTGACGTTTTTCCACATTATATTCTATTTGCCAACATAGTACCTACTTACTTAACCTATCAAAATATCTCTCTCTAACCTGTTTGTATCCCTGTCACAACTTGTCTATTTTTGTGTTATCTACAAATTTGGCTTCCTTCTTCCAAGTCATTAGTATACATTATAAACAGTTGTGGTCCCAGCATTGATCACTGTGGAACCCGACTGATTCCCAGGTCACCATCCTGAAAAATAACCCCTTATGCCCACTTATCGCATAAGAACTGGTGGCCTGAGGTGCATAGACTTTAATGGAAGTATAGTGGGTAAGGCAGATAAACTTAGGGCTTGCATTGGTGCCTGGGAGTATGACATTATTGCAATCACAGAGACTTGGTTGAAGGAAGGGCATGACTGGCAACTAAATGTTCCAGAATATAGACGCTTCAGACAGGACATGAGGGAAATATAAGGCGGGGAGGAGTTACATTGTTGGTCAGGGATGATATCACAGCTGTACTAAAGGAGGACACTATGGAAGGCTTGAGCAGTGAGGCATTATGGGTGGAGTTGAGAAATAAGAAGGGGGCTGTATTACGGGCCTCCCAACAGTGAGCGTGGGGTAGAAGAACAAATAGGTAAACAGATTATGGTAAGATGTAGAGGCAATTGGGTGGTGGTGATGGGAGATTTTGATTTTCCCAACATTGACTGGGAAACACTTAGTGTGAATGAGCCAGGCCAGGCGGTAGAAGTTGCGGTGGGGGATTTCTTTGGGAACAGTGACCACAATTCTGTTAGTTTTAGAATACTCGTAGACAAAGACGAGAGTAGTCCTAAGGGAAGAGTACGAAACTGGGCCAAGGCCAATTATATCAAAATTGGTCACATTTGATATGTGGGAGACTTTTAAAGATTGTGCAGGATAGGCATGTCCCATTGAAATCAAAGGATAGGAAAGGCAAGAGACGTGAACCGTGGATGACAGGAGAAATTGTACGACTAGCCAAGAGGAAAAGCGAAGTGTGCATAAGGTCCAGGCAGCTAAGAACAGAACGGGCCCTGGAGGAATATCTGAACGAGGAATCAAGCGGGCTAAAGGGGGTCATGAAATAGCTTTAACAAGCAGAATTAAGGAGAATCCCAAAGTCTCTTACTCTTATATAAGCAAGCGGGTAACTAGAGAAAGGATCGGTCCACTAAAGGATAACGAAGGAAGGCTGTGTGTCGAACCTGAGAGAATGGGTGAGATTCTGAATGATTACTTTGCATCAGTCTTCACTGAGGAGAGGGACATGATGAATGTTGAGATTAGAGATAGACATTTGATAACTCTGGATCACATTGACATAAGGAGGAAAGATGTGTTGGGTAGGCTAGAGATTATTAAGGTGGACAAATCCCCAGGGCCAGATGGGATCTATCACAGGTTGCTGAGGGAGGTGGGAGAGGAAATAGCTGGGGCCCTGACAGATATCTTTGTAGTATCCTTAAACACAGGTGAGGTGCCGGAGGACTGCTCATGTTGTCCCCCTGTACCAGAAGGGTGGTAGGGGTATTCTGGTTAACTACAGACCAGTGAGCCTAATGTCAGTGGTGGGAAAGTTGCTGGAGAAGGTACTGAGGGATAAAATCAATTTTTGGAAGAGAATGGGCTTATCAGTGGTAGGCAACATGGTTTTGTGCGGGTAGATCATGCCTTACCAACTTAATACAGAGGAAGTGACCAAGTTGATAGATGAAGGAAGGGCTGTAGACGTCATATACATGGATTTTAGTAAGCCGTTTGCTAAGATTCCCCTCGGTAAACTAATAGAGAAAGTGAAGTCACATGGTGTGAAGGGTGTTCTAGCTAGGGTGGATAAAGAACTGGTTGAGCAACAGGAGACAGAGAGTAATAGTTGAAGGGAGTTTCTCGAAATGGAGAGAGGTGACCAGTGGTGTTCCACAGGGGTCAGTGTTGGGGCCACTGTTGTTTGTGATATACATAAATGATCCGGAAGAGGGCACTTTTGGTATGATCAGCAAGTTTGCAGATGACACGAAGGTTGGTGGAGTAGCAGAAAGCATAGGGGACTGTCAAGGAATACATGAGAATATAGACAGAGTGGAGAGTTGGGCGGAGAAGTGGCAGATGGAGTTCTATCCAAGCAATTGTGATGGGATGCATTTTGGGAAGTCTAATTCTAAAGCGAATTATACAGTAAACGGAAGAGATTTGGGAAAAGTTGATGAGCAGAGAAATCTGGGAGATCAGGTCCATTGTACCCTGAAGGTTGCTGCACAGGTGGTTAGAGTGGTCAAGAAGGCATATGATATGCTTGCCTTCATCGGACGGGGTATTGCGTAGGGGGACCTGATTGAGGTTTACAACATCATGAAGGGTATAGACAGGGTGGATAGAGATAAGCTTTTTCCCAGGGTGAAGGATTCAATAACGAGAGGTCATGCTTTCAAGGTGGGAGGTGAAAAGTTTAAGGGGGTTATACACAGCAAGTACTTTACACAGAGGGTGGTGAGTGCCTGGAATGCGTTGCCAGCAGAGGTGTAGAGGCAGGCACGGTAGATTCATTTAAGGTGCATTTGGACAGATGCACGAGTAGGTGGGGAGCAGAGGGATACAGATGCTTAGGAATTGGGTGACCGGTTTAGACAGCGGATTTGGATCGGCTCAGGCTTGAGGGCCGAAGGGCCTGTTCCTGGGCTGTAAATTTTCTTTGTTCTTTAGTGTTTCCTGCCTATTAGCCAGTTCTCTATTCACACCAATATACTACCTAGGACACCACAGGTTCTTACTTTATGACTTCACCTCTTGTGAGATACCTTGTTAAATACCTTCTGAAAATGTTACTTGCCTCTTGTCAGCCCAAGCCTGAATACTTTCCAAATCTGGTATTTGAACATGGACTGCTTCAATCCCTGAGGAATTGCAAATGCTGCTGAACAGTGTTTACTCATCAGCGAACATCCCTTCTGACCTTACGCTGGAGGGAAGGTCATTGATGAAGCAGCTGAAGATGGTTGTGCCTGGGACATTACCCTGAGGAAGTGCTGCAGAGATATCCTAGAGCTGAGATGACTGACCTCCAACAGCCAGAACCATCTTCCTGTGTGCCAGGAAAGACTCCAATCAGTGGAGTTTTTATTTTATTGACTCATGGGATGTGGGCAGGAACTCAGGTTCCTGAATGTTACATAGTTAAATGCTACCTTGGTGTCAAGAACAGTAACCCTCACTTTCCCACTTGTTTAGAGCTCCTTTAGATCAAGGCTGTAATGAGATCTGGGTCTGGCCAAAACCAAGCTGAGTGTCAGTAGGCAGGTCATAGCTGAATAAATATTATTTGATGGCAGTGTTACAAGACCTTTTTTTATTATATTATATATTTCCATTGTGTTGTAATGCAAAGCATTTGTATTTTAATATCTTTGTGAGCTCAAACTCAGCTGGTAGTAAGATGGAGCCACAAAGAAAATATAATTCTGTAGGAAGATGTCACTATGGGCCTCGAGAGGGAAAGTTTTAAATGAAGTGGGGACACAGACAGCAGAAACACAAACAAACCCTCAGAGAAACATACACAAACCCACGCATATACACACCCACAGAAACATATGCAAAGCCAAGGACACACACAAACCCACAGGAACACACACAGCAGAAACACAATAGCATAGCCTTGTTAGAATATTTCTTTGAGGTGGTGTTCACTACCAGACATTGTGACCACAACACCTAGCCATGGAACTGCAAATGGCCCAGCGGGTATGTCTGGTTGGTATCTTCCTACTGCTGAGATCGTGTCTACCTTGCTGAGATCGTTGACCACACCACTCCTGTTCAGATCCATTATTAAGAATCACACAACAGCAGGTGCGCTGAGCTACCTTACAAAGGAGCAGCACTCTGAAAGCTTGTACTTCGAGATAAACTCATCGGGCTATAACCTGGTGTTGTGTGATTTTTAACTTTGTCCGTCCCAGTCCAACACCGGCATCTCCACGTTGAGATCCAGTGATCACACCCAGCTGCACCAGGAGCTGGCCCCTGCTGAAGGTTACATGAGAGGAGGCACACGGCAGTACAGCTGGCTGCAGCTGACGGCCCAATCTGCTGACATAATTGTAAGGCATTGGCCTGTATGTGAAAGGTCCAAGTCAGACACTGGGCTGAAGCCTCAGTTCACAAAGATATCACTGCTGCAGCTCTGGGACAGAAGACAAAGAACTGTCGATGCTGGAAATCTGAAACAAAAACAAAGTGCTGGAGAAACTCCGGTCTGGCAGCATCTGCGGAGAGAAAGTAGAGTTAATGTTTTAGGTTGAAGAACATTTCTTCAGAACTGTTCTCCATAGATGCTGCCAGACCTGCTGAGTTTCTCCAGCAGTTTCTGTTTTTGTCCTCCCTGAGAAACGGGTGGTGTGTACACGTGCTGTTCCTTAGAAAGTTCATAGAGGTTTACTTCATGAAATTACATCCAAACTTTGCTTCGCTCCTTTATTCAGAGAGTACAGGGTCACAGTGAGATGCTCTGGTTGAGAGGTTTACATTGTCGACAACACCTTCCATCATTTTACTGATGATTGAGGGTAGACTGATTTGGATTTGTCTTGCTGGGTACAGGACATAACCTGGGCGAGGTTCTGCCTTGCTGGGTAGATGCCAATATCGTAGCTGGACTGGAACAGCTTGGCCAGGGGGGGCGGCAAGTTCTGGAGCACAAGTCTTCAGTACTATTGCTGGAATGCTCGAAGGGCCAGTAGCCTTTAGCAGTATCCAGTGTCTCCAATCATTTCCTGATATCATGTGCAGTGAATCAGAGTGGCTGAAGACTGACATCTGTAATGTTGGGGACCACTGGAGGAGGCTGAGGTGGATCATCTGCTCGGCACTTCTGACTGAAGATTGCTGCGAAAGCTTCAGTCTTGTCTTTTACACTGAAGTGCTGGGCTCGTCTATCGTTGAGGATGGGGATGTTTATGGCCCTCCTCCTCCAGTGAGTTGTTTAATTGTCCACCACCATTCACAAATGGATGTGGCAGAACTGCAGAGTTCTAATCTGATCCATTGATTGTGGGAACGCTTAACTCTATTACTTGCAGCTCATTGCAGGCAGGCAAGTACTCCTGTTTGGTGGCTTCGTCACCTCATCTTCAGGTATGCCTGGTGCTGCACCTAACATGCCCTTCTGCACTCTCCAGCTCTTCATTGAAGGCTCCCTCCACTCTTAAAGTGAAAGTAAAGCTTGCTCTACACTATCCTCATCAAACACACTCAGGTCAGGTACAGCACAGGGTTAAACAAAGAGTGTGGCTTCCTCAGTGCTGCCCCCGTCAAACTCTTCCAGGACAGGGACAGCATGGGAGTCTATCAGCGAATTTCAATCTGGGTTCTGTGCATTCATGTCTGCAGGATGCTCATGATGCAGGCCTGGCCTTACAGATGGATGGCAGACATGAGGGCCCACGATTGACTGTAAATGGTGGCGAAGGTGTGCCCTTGCCCTGTCTCTGTGCTCCTGTTCTCCCCTCCTACTGGGGGATTTGAAATGCCAAAGCAGGGACATAAACAGATCCTAGGCTGGGCGAAGAGCTCAAAGAGGAAAGAGGCACTGGTTTCAAAATGGGCAACGGTGTGAAGGTGAGGTCTGAGATCACAAGCTAGGCCAGGAATAAGACTTTTTATTTAAATAATCGCGGTTATCTGATTCGAAGTAGTACATATTGGACGTAGCAGACAAACATTAAAAAGCTGGTATGTCCCACTCTCACATCATCCATCTCCAGAATCTCAGAATGGTGACCATTTGAGAGATTGGAAAGACTGCAGGCAGAATCAGAGCTGGTCCCCTGGAGTGAGATTTGAAATAATGTCTAACAGCAGCAGTGATTTCTAAGGCACACTCGGTATCTGTGTGTCCAGTAGTGTCTCTGGTGAAACATGGTCTCTTCTCTGTTGCAATGATGCCTCCTCTACACTCAGTTTGTAAATAACCAGATTTACAGAAATGGAGTTCATCAGCTAGAGATGACCCAGGGAATAGGGAGGTTGACATAAACCTCTTTCTAAAAGGGTTTGATGTTGTGACTGGCCCCTCCGCTGGGGATGGCTTATACAACAAAGATCGTCACAGGACATGTTGTGGGGAGTGGAGGCTCAGCGTTGAACATGTGAATTTCTCCACTGAATCTTTACATCATTCCTTCAGAGATTAACTACATCAAAGGCAGTGATCGATCCCGATGGGGGGATTTGTTGGAAAACCAGCCAGAATCATTAGGATTGGAGTGGCAGGCTTAGAGGATCACATTCCCAACTCACGTTACTGCTGCTTATGTTTGAGATGTGAACCACTATAGCTCCTCTTTGACCTGGATGGGACTTAGCAGAGTGAGATGTCCTATTGCCATTGGATGGTAGTTTATCACAGTGACATGTCCCATTGGCCCTTGACTGCAGTGGGGCTTATCAGAGAGAGGTATCCCATTGACCAGCTATGGCCCAGTAAGTCCATGTTTGATGCAGTCGGAGTGAGACAGTGGCTGCGTTGCGTTGGCCCTCTCCAGGGCAAAACTCAAGATGTTGCCTAGACCCAGGGCACACCCAGCCTCCTGTAATGGATAAAACCCCAGCCACTATTTCAAACTGTCGAGTAAAAATAAAAAAAAAATCAGGAATCAGTTTTATAAATCAACAGTATAAAAGTAAAGGCACTTGATCCAGTTCTTGGTAGAAAATCCTTCTCTTGGCAATGAGCTCCGCCTGCTCACACAAGGCCATCACTGATGCTGCCCCAGCGCAACCAGTGCGTCCTCAGTTAAAAGCAGTGGGGAATGGAACTCCCGATCCTTCAGATACTCCTCCAAACCCTGCAACCAAAACAAACCGAGATCAGCTTGTGTATGAGTCATCAAGGGCACGTGAACTTCCACCGGATCAAATCCAGTCCTTAGTGTCTTGCTGTACCTTAGCCTGAAGCCATTCTTGATGGCACCCTACCCTTTCATCATTCACAGAAAGGCTGTAGACAAGGCAAAGCATGAGGCCTTACGTAGAGCTGGACCAACCAGTACCATGGAGCCATGTAATAACAGCACAGAAGGCCATTCAGCCCATCATAAGACATAGGAGCAGAAATTAGGCCATTCAGCCCACAGAGTCTGCTCCGCCATTCAATCCTGGCAGATACGTTTCCCAACCCCATTCTCCTGCTTTGTCCCCATAACCCTTGATCCCCTTGACAATCAAGAACCTACCTATCTCTCTCCATCCTAAATATATTCAATGGCCTGGCCTCCACAGCCTTCTGTGGCAGTGAATTCCAGAGATTCCCCACTCTCTGGCTGAACAGGTTTCTCCTTATCTCCGTTCTACAAGGTCTTCCCTTTACTCTAGGGCTGTGCCCTCGGGTCCCAGTCTCTCCACCAATGGAGACATCTTCCCAACATCCACTCTGTCCACGCCATTCAGTATTTTGTAAGTTTCTAATAGATCCCCCCACATCCTTCAAAACTCTGATATAGACCCAGAGTCCTCAAACATTCCTCATATGTTAAGCTTTTCATTCCTAGGTCCATTCTCGTGAACCTTCTCTGACCATGCTCTAGGGCGAGTATACCCTTCCTCTGGTATGGGGCCCAAAACTGTGCACTATACTCTAAAATGTGGTCTGACCAGAGCCTTTATAGAGCCTCAGAAGTACATCCCTGCTTTTACATTCAAGTCCTCTCAAAATAAATGATATCATTACATTTGCCTTCCTAACTACTGACTGACCTGCAAGGTTACCTTCAGAGAATCCTGGACTAGAACTCCCAAGCATCTTTGCACTTCAGACTTCTGAAGTTTCTCCCCATTTAGAAAATACTCCATGCCTCTATTCCTTCTACCGAACTGCATGACCTCACACTTTCCCACATTGTACTCCATCTGTCACCAGCTGCCATCCTGAGAGAGACCCTTTTATTTCTGAAGTTTCTCCCCATTTAGAAAATACTCCATGCCTCTATTCCTTCTACCGAACTGCATGACCTCACACTTTCCCACATTGTACTCCATCTGCCATTTCTTTGCCCATTCTCCTAACCCATCCAAATCCTTCTGCAGCCTCCCCGCCTCCTCAATGTTACCTGTCCCTCTGCCTATCTCTGCATTGTCTGCAAACTTAGTCAGAATGCCCTCGGTTCCCTTATCTTGATCATTATTATATAAAGTGAAAGGTTGTGGTCCCAACACTGAGCCTTGTGGAACACCACTTGTCACCAGCTGCCATCCTGAGAGAGACCCTTTTATCTCCAATCTGTGCTTTTTGCCAGACACCCAAGTTTCTATCATACTAGCACCTTGCCTTTAATACCATGGACCCATATCTTACTCAGTAGCCTCCTGTGCAGCACCTTGTCAAAAGCCTTCTGGAAGTCCAGGTAGATAACATCCATTGGCTCTCCTTGATATAACCTGCTCGCTACTTCCTCAAAGAATTCTAGCAGGTTTATCAGGCATGATCTCCCTTGGTGAAACCATGCTGACTTTGCCCTATTTCACCATACACTTTCAAATATTCAGAAATCTCATCCTTCACAATGGATTCCAGGATCTTACCCGTGACCGAGGTCAGGCTGATCAGTCTGTAATTTTCTGTAATTATGGTCCCGCAGCTT
Source organism: Chiloscyllium plagiosum (assembly GCF_004010195.1). Lineage (NCBI taxonomy): Eukaryota > Metazoa > Chordata > Chondrichthyes > Orectolobiformes > Hemiscylliidae > Chiloscyllium > Chiloscyllium plagiosum. Next base: position 2,969,515 of record NC_057739.1, read on the forward strand.
CTGGAAAAAAAAGCTACCCAATTCTTCCCATTGTCGTACTCTTGTCCAGCTTTCAAGTACTATCCCCTTCCCTTTTTGAAGGCTCTGACTGAATCTGCTGCCTTCCTTTCAGGGCGTTTGTTTTGGATCATCACAAATCATCAGGATCATGAAAAGTTTCCTTCCTCATGTTAGGTCCTGTTTGTTAGCTTCTCAACTCTTCAGCACAATGAGACATTTCTTCATTACTTGATCAAGACTGGCATCTAACAGTGTTTATCTAAGCTTCAGTCTACATCCTTGCTTTTGTACTCTGTCTGTATTAATGGCTCTATACTTTGTGAATGTCTACACTCTCTTTCAAATTCTATCATTTACTTTGTATTGTTTCTGAGCTTTCCTCCTGCTGGATGAGCCGTTTCTCACTGCTTGCCATTAAATGTCATGTGTCATATACCTACCCGTTTCGCCACCCTCTCTATATCCTTCCGAGCTCCTTCTTCATTGTTTTTTATTTTTCAATAATCTCTGTATCATCTCCAAGGTTTCTAATTACTCACTATGTACTCATGTCAGGGTTATTTGCTTTTAGCTGGGGCTCAAACAGTGCATATGTGCAGAAGATGGGACTCTCAAGCCCAGAGTGGGCCATGCAGGGTGTTAGACGTTTGGGACTACTGGCTTCAACTCCATGAATGTGTAAGCTTCACGTGTCCCTGACGACATCACCATAATTCACAGCCAGCCACCTACCTCTCCTTCAGAAGAGACCAGCGGAGAGATCTCACAAACTGCAGGTAGTTCCTCAGCCTCCTGGAGCCTGCAGGGATACACAAGAGTTTTAGGAACGCCGTTGTTCACCTGTCTACTCTCCATGCTTTATTAAATTCTCCATTCTGGGTATAGTCACTTCATTAAGCACACAAACTTCATTCCTGATTGCACCCTCCTTGTAAATTCTCCAAATCAAGGTGTTTTCTATCAAGAATGGGACACGCAGGCCAAAGGCCCAGGGGAAATGATCTGTGGAAGTGGGTTCAAATCCCACCATGGTGGCTGGGGAATTTAAATTAATGAACTAATCTGGAAACTAAAGCTCACCTCAGTAATGGCAACCATGAAACCGTCGTTGTTAGTTGTGAAAACTCATTTGGTTTGCTAATGTCCTCGAGGCAGGGAAATCTGACATCCTTACCCTGTCTGTCCTACACGTGACTCCAGACAGCAGTGTGATTGACTCTTAATGTTCCCTGGCGTGATCTAGCAAGTTACTCAGTAGACAAGACAATTAGGGAATAGGCAAATGCTGACCCAGTCAGTGATGCCAACACCCCACGAATGAACAAAACTTCTAATAAAAAACGTTTTGGAAAATTAGACTCTCCAAGTTTTTTTTAAATTCAAAGTTAATGTGAATGACCCCTATGTACAGCGACTGCACTGTATTTTATAATGCTTACACATGACAGTAAAAAATATTCTTATTTTACTGGAAGGAAACCTGCCAGCCTTACCTGTTTGGCCTACATGTGACTCCAGACCCCCAGCAACATGGCTGATTCTCAACTGCCCCCCTGGTACAGCCTAGCAAGTCCCTCAGAACGAGGGCAATTGGGGATGGACACCAAATATCGCTCTTGCCAGTGATACACACTCCCATGAAAAGATAAAAGAGGAAAAACCTATTGCCTCTGGTCTTGGTCCATCAGGTAATTGTCTCCCCACAACCAGAGCGTCTGAATATCAACGGACAAAATCCCAGCTGACCACTCCCAGCCAGAGTCACCCAGGCCTCTAAGTAAAATGTTGAACATGTAACCGTTGCCAATTGTGGCAAAAACCCATTTGGGTCACAAATGTCCTCTAGGCAGGGAAATCTGCCATCCTTACCCTGTCTGCCCTACATGTGACTCCAGACAGCAGTGTGATTGACTCTTAATGTTCCCTGACATGATCTAGCAAGCTATTCAGTAGACGGGCAATTAAGGATTGGCAAATGCTGACCCAGTCAGTGATGCCAACATCCCACGAATGAACAAAACTTAAAAAAAAACTACTTTTGAAAGAAAGCAAGGACTTATTCTTGGTGTCCTGACCAACATTAATGCTGAACCATCATCATTGCCACAAACCTGTTTGTCAGATTGTTGTTTATGAGATTTGCTGCGCTCCATTCAGCTACCACATTCCTACTTTACAGCAGTAGCTACACTCCAAAGGCACATCACTGATGAGTAAGTAATTTGGAAAGAACAGAGGTTGTAAGAGCTGCTATAAAAATGTACATCACTCTCCTCATTGCTGTGTTGACAGCACCATCCGTTAACCAAGCAGACAGTTTCAGTGAGAGGAAGTAGTAGATGCAGGTAGTTACAACATTTAAAAGACATGAATAGGAAAGATTTAGAGGGATATGGGTCAAATACGACTTGGTTAGTTTGGGAACCTTGGTCAGCATGGACCATATGGACCGAAGGGTCTGCTCTGTATGACTCGGTGACTTACTGGCTGAGATGGGGGATCCACATGTTGTTGGAATCCAGGAAGTGGGCACCGGCTTGCACTGCCCAGCGATAGTGCTGCCATAGCAGGGCTCGCCGTGCTGTTGATGGGGTATCTTTACTCCCAGCACTGTCGGCATTCTTCAGGGGGGAGAACTCATCCTCCCTCAAAACCTCAAACGCAACAAAATTCCTGCACAGAAACACCAACAGTATTAGGGAACAAGGCTTCATGTTAACCAATGGGAACAGAGGGTAGGTGAGAGGTCAATCGATGGATAGAAGGCAGGGCATGGGCTAAACCAACGGAAACAGAGGAAAAGGCATAGCGTTGACCAATGGGAACAGAGGAAAGGGTGTGGCATTAACTAACATGTACAATGGGCAAGGCATTGGGTTAGCCAGTGCGAACAGACGACAGGGCGTGGGGTTAACCAACTGGTACAGACGGCAGGGCAATGGATTAACCAATGGGTACAGATGACAGGGTTTGCAGTTATCCTATGGTAACAGAGGGAGGACATGGGTTTAGCCAATGGGAACAGTGGGCAGAGTGTGTGGTTAACCAATGGAACAATGGGCAGAGCGAGGGTTAACCAATGGAACAGTGGGCAGAGCGAGGATTAACCAATGGAACAAAGGGCAGAGCGAGGGTTAACCAATGGAACAATGGGCAGATCGAGGGTTAACCAATGGAACAGTGGTCATTCCTTTTGACTCCTGCATATAATGGCACCTTTCAGAATCTCAGTGTGGCTCCTAGTCAGCTGCTCCCACACAAGCCTGTATTTCCAAGGCACACGCCCGAGGGAGAGTAAGCTGCACTCATTCAATGCTGGGTGCTCCTTGTGACCTTCAGCAAGGAGCCTATCCTTCTCCAACCTCTGCTCAGTTCACTGCAGCCAATTTCAAACCCATCATCGAGCCCACCAGGATTCGGTACCAGCTGAGACTCTGCAGCAGTGAGTCCTTGTAGCAGGGATTTAAAAAACTACGCTGCTATGCTCGTACAGACAACACAGTGACTCAGTGGTTAGCACAGCTGCCTCACAGAGTCAGAGACCCAGGTTCAATTCCAGCCTCGGGTTACTGTCTGTATGGAGTTTACACAACGTCCCTGTGTCTACGAGGATTTCCTCCGGGTGCTCCAGATGCCTCCCACAGTCCAAAGATACGCAGGTTAGGTGGATTGGCCATGCTAAATTACCCAGGGATGTATATGTTAAAATACAGGGATAGAGTAGGGGTCTGGGTGGGATGCTCTTTGGAGGGTTGACGCAGACTCGATGGGCAGAGTGCCATCTTCCGGCATTGCAAGGATTTGAAGCATCAATGTGACTGTCGCTGAGGGAAGATGGCAGATAACTGCCTCAGGGGGACTGTAGACGAGGGACTGATCTGAGCTCAGGATCCTGAAGGCGATGAGGCCATTCGGGCCCTCAGGATTACTGGAGCAGGGGTGTTATCTGTCCTTGGGGTCAGTGGAGAAGCAGCTGGGTTGCTGAACATTCCCAAGGCACTGAGCGCCATATGCTCCTCTTTACTGTGGTTGTATGTTTCTCCCCGGTCTCCTGTTCAGTTGCTGCTATTTCCTACTCCCCTGGGTCCCTATATATTTTCCTTACGCGATTACCACTTTTGTTGTTTTCCACCATCACTTATTTAGTCTCTCCTGCCTTCCAGCTTTTGTTCTCGTGTCCCTTCTCCACCTTTACCAAGCCTCTACACTCTCTTAAAAGACATATTACAGAGGAGGAAGTGCTGGATGTGTTGAAACGCATAAAGGTGGATAAATTCCCAGGACCTGATCAGGTGTACCCTAGAACTCTGTAGAAGCTAGGGAAAAAGGCTGCAGCAGCTAATACAGACATAGAACACGGAAACGGACCTTAATCAGTCCAACTCGTCTGTGATGCCCAAGGTGTATTCTGTGATTCCCAGGACCTGATCAGGTGTACCCTAGAACTCTGTAGAAGCTAGGGAAGTGATTGCTGGGCCTCTTACTGGTATATTTGTATCATCGATAGTCACAGGTGAGGTGCCAAAAGACTGGAGGTTGGCTAACGTGGTGCCACTGTTTAAGAAGGGCGGTAAAGACAAGCCAAGGAACTATAGACCGGTGAGCCTGACCTCGGTGGTGGGCAAGTTGTTGGAGAGAATCCTGAGGAACAGGATGTACATGTATTTGGAAAGGCAAGGACTGATTAGGGATAGTCAACATGGCTTTGTGCGTGGGAAATCATGTTTCACAAACTTGATTGACTTTTTTGAATAAGTAACAAAGAGGATTGATGAGGGCAGAGCAGTAGATGTGATCTATATGGACTTCAGTAAGGCGTTC